>NC_056749.1:525392237-525494737 GCF_019279795.1 Protopterus annectens | reverse complement strand
GCCCACTTATATGCGGACCTCTTTATGGGGTATTTTGAGCTACAATATATTTATAGTGAAACCACCATATCTGTATCACAGCTTGTTATGTGGCGCAGATACCTCGATGATTGTTGAGCAGTTTGGTAAGGCGATTTAGAGGGCTGGTGAGCATTTGTTAGGTATTTGAACAACAATAAATATGATATTCATTTTAGTGGAAAGATAGACTTGTTTGCCGTTAAAGTTTTGGACGTTAGTATTATTAAAACTATAGATGGAACAATGGCAACGAGTCTTCATAGGAAACCTTTTTCAAAAAATTCAACAGTTGCCACTCTGGGCATATTACAGACTATATCCTACAAGCCCAGTTTCAGAGAATTAGACAGATTTTTTCTGATGACAGGGATTATACTAAACAGGCCCAACATCTTATGAGTAGGGGGTATCGGGACTCTGTGATCAAAAAGGCATATCAATAGCTATTGGCCAGCTCTAGGATGCATTTATCGAATGAAACCAGGAGTACCATAGGACCAAGTAGTGATAAATTAAGATTTATTACTTCATTTGGGAATAACACTTTTAAAATTCAATCAGCAATATCCAAATATTGGTATAGCATATATTAAAGTCGGACCCATTTTTTGAACCACTGTTGTATGAACAATGTAGTTTCAGTTTTTGTAAAGGGAAGACTTTGGGACAATATTTTTCTTCTTATAAAAAAGGTCATAATTTTGATAAGGATTTGCCCAAAAAACAGTAGTGGGCAGTACTTTTTGGGGACATTGCAAATATTGCAGTTTGATTTCTAATACTAAATCATTCACTTCAGTAAATACTTCTAAAGTGTACGATATAAGGTATCTGATTAAGTGCAAAAGTGAGTGGGTAGTATATATGGCTGTATGCCAGTGTGGTTCTTTTTATATTGGACAGACTTCTTGTGCACTTAAACAACAGAAAGCATTACATATTAATGATATAAAATGCAAGCATACTCGTAGTGCATTGTATAAGCATGTATTACAACAAGAATACAGCCCACTTTGTGCTTTTAGGGATAGATAAGGTTGTAGGGGACCACTTGGATATGTCTAATAAGCACAATTTGTTGACCAAAAAAGAACGCATGTGGATTCTTAATCTGGGTGCTTTATTTAAACCTGGCCTGAATGACCATTGGTAATAATAAGGGGGACTGTATATGTATATTCATGTATTATATTTTCATGTCAGAATACTCAAGAAATCTGCTCTCTATTTTTATTCATTTTTTTTCATATATCTTGTTCACATATAATTTTTATTTTCTGGTGAGGTGTTTTCCAATATATGTATTGGAATCTTTGTATTTTTGTATTTAGTGGTAGAGTAGTTTTTTTTTTTAGAATGTAAAAACACGACAAAACAGTCCTGGACAAGGAGCCTCTTCAGAACAAAGTGAAATATATCAAAAAAACAGATGAGGCGCGCCACAGCAGATATATAAAAAGACCCGTTTAATCACTGCAGTACAAAGTAAGCGCTTTCACATCTTTCCAATGCTTCATCAGACTTTAAACAATTGCACTAAATCCCAACTCATTCAAATAGTAGTACATACAAATATCAGCCAATCATAGCCATCTCAATTACATCACATGTTGTATCACAAAACATTTTAAAGAGACACAAAATACAAATGTATATTCATAAAAGTATTCCTAAAACACTCTATTGACTACAACATATGTGTTTATATAAATATATAAACTTAATATGAAATATAAATATTTCACTAAAAACTATAAATATAAAAACATATATACATAAAAACCCTCATACGACATATAAAGCTAATGTTTATAGGGGCATGCTGCTAAAAAGGGTTTCAAAGTTACCTTCTCATTGAGCCCATGCCCCTTATAACCCTGGAATTTAATTACCCATCTATTCTCACATTCCTCAGCATGATTTTTGATGTCACCCAGTCTGTCAGTTTTTTTAAACAATTCCAACACAGTAAATTTAAATTTGTGTAGCATGCCTGCAATCAAGACATGTCGAGCCAAAGCATTATGATCATCTTCTCTATTAATCACATACATGTGCTCTCTAACACGTTCCCTGAGACTTCTGTTTGTTTTTCCTATGTAAAAACACAAGCATGTCTGACAAACAGCCAAATATACTAGGTCTCTAGATTTACAGTCGGCATAAAAATTAAATCTAAACTCATTAGCTGTGTCTGGATGTATAAAGCAATTACTTCCAGATATGTAAGCGCATTGGTTACACCCCCTACAAGAGAAGGTCCTAGTCTACTTGATAAGATCAATCCCTTCGTATTACTTTCATAGCACAACAATCGTTTCAGTGATTTTGTATTTTTATATGCAAAACTGGGTTTTCTTCCCACTATCTCAGCAATCCTATCGTCAGTGGTTAAAATACCCCAATTTTTATTGCTAACATCTTTGATCTTCAAATTCTTATTAGAGTAGGGAATTATCATCCTATTCACATTGACCCATTGCTCACCATGGTTGACACTCCCGGTATTACCCTGTTTATTATGTAAATCGGGCTTACCTTTCCCTTTTCTCATAAATTTATTTACTTGATATACACCTTCTACTTCTTTTTTACTATATCGCCTTAATGACAAATTATCGGCCAACATCTCTTGTTTCAAGCTGTAACTTTCATCATCGGTGGTGAGACGTGACATTCTAAGTGTCTGACTTCTTACTATGTTTTGATAAATGTGTTGGGGATGCATACTGCTACGGTGTAAAATGCTGTTCCTCCAGCAGGGCTTTCTATATATTTCAGAATGCATCACACCTCCTCTCTTCAATATTTGAACATCCAAAAATTATATCGTAGCATCTGAACTTTTATATTCAAAACTCAAAAAGTCAGTGGTACCATTTATATAACCAATACATTCATTTAACTCACTTTCAGTACCATCCCATGTAAAAAACACATTGTCTACAAAGCGTTTGTAGAACTTAATGTGTTTGCTGTAAAAAGTATGTGCCATAACATGTGTTCTCCCAATACACTAACACAAGGTTAGCGTATGAATTTGCACAAGGGGTGCCCATGGCAACCCCTCTTTTCTGTAGATAGGATGTGCAATTATACAAAAACACATTATTATTCAGTACTAAATCAAGTAATGCTAAAGTCCTAATAATCAAATTCCTAGGTACCCCCTTTTCAATCAAAAAAAGTCTCACGAATTCCATCCATGTGTCATTGGGGATTGATGTAAATAAAGATACAACATCTACAGTGACTAATAAATGATTCTGAGCATTTTCGTTAGAAGATATATAGTCACCATCACTTTCTAAAAATTCCTGGGTGTCCTTTAGTATACATGTAGTATTGTCCACCACTGGTCTAAATTGCTTTTCAATAAAAATAAAGGCAGGCTCAGTAAGCCAACCACCACCTGAGACAATAGTCTCATGGGTGGGTTTATAAGGGTTTTGTGTATTTTAGGGTGTCCCCTAAAAGTGGGGACAACAGGTTTCTCAACCAAAAGATATTTATATAAATCTCCATCAACAGTATTACATAAGAAAAGATCATACAATTCAGAATGCATATTCTTAATTAATCTACCTAGTGACATACTATTCAATATTTGATAAGTTCCTACATCATCCAACATATTCATCATAGTATTAGAATACATGTCAGAATCAAGGACCACAATAGCACCTCCCTTATCAGCCTGTCTGATCACTATAGCATTATTATCCTGCAGTTTCTTAATAGATAGAAATTCTTCATAAGTCAAATTATAAAAATCTGGTTTATTTTTACATTTATATAACTCAAATAAATCACGTTCACATGCTTTCTCGAAGGTCTCTAGTAGTGGATGCCCTTGGGGTATGAAAGTAGAAGGTTTTGTAAAAGTCTTTCTAACTCCCATATCAGTGTCACCAAATAAAATTCTTAAATTGACTTTCCTAATAAACATTTTAATAGCCACAAGAATGTCAGTAATATCCGCTGATCTGGAAGGTATAAATGAGAGGCCGCGGTTGAGTAAAGACCAGTTAAAATGTAGCTAGATATATTTACCACTAAGTCTTTGGTATTGGCCTGAGTACCTTCCTTTGGAACTCATGTCTGTCCCCAGATGTTTTCCGTTTCCTGACATGTCCCTGCGGTGACCAGTTGGCTATGGTCATCTGCCGAATAGGTAGGGGAAAAGAAAACGACGTGCTGTTATCATGTAGATCATTCAATGCATGGGATGTATTATATCCGGTAACACAAACTTTCTTCTTTGTCGTATCAGCCATCCCTGGGGCCGATTTGCTGCTGGTATATCCAGATGGGCCTTCCCCTACATCTAGCTCTGCATCCCCAGCAGATGTGGTGGCATCATGTGATGTAGAGTCAGTCAACGGGGATGTGCATGATGATATCACAATGGTGGGTGTAGCTACTCATATACTATTCAAAGATGTAACAGTCCCATTTTGACCATTGCGAGTATTATTAGAGTAATTTGCAGTATTATTAGCATTGTCCCTGGGCCAAGAGAAGACTTGACCCTGACAAAAATCGTTAAAATCACGTTTTCATTTCTTTTTTTTATGAAATAGTTGTTTGTTGTCTAAAACAGATAGTCTTAGCATAATATCAGCCACAAACACTTCCTTTTCTTCAGCGCTGATGAAATGCTTAAGGTTGCTTCCCATTACCATAATTTCTTGTGTTAACCACATCTCAATATCCCTGTATTGTTCTATTAATAAATGAATGTAGCCATAGCTGGTTTCTAAATTTAGTTTTTGCCACTTAGTTAATAACTCTGGGTAGGTAGTACCGAATGTTGGCATCTTTAAAACTCTCAACCCTCTAGGTACTACCTTAAAAGTTAGGCATGCCTCCATATGTTGCCTCTGCCACTGTATAATTGTCAATTTTTGCAAACTTTAGATTGACCGACACCCATTTGCCTGAGACCATTTGACCGTAATTTCATTTGACCAAGACTTCATTTGACTGACAAGTATTATTGGCAAGAAAATGCAATATGCCCCCTTCCCCACTGTAGTGCGACCCTGGAGATAGAATATATAGTTAGGGGGGGGCACAGCCCCCCACAATGGGGGGGTGTGGGTGGCAAAGCCCCCCACTTACTTTTGTTTTACTAAGCAATATTAAAGCAAAACTAAACAATATAATATGAAATTAAGTGGGGGGCTTTGCCCCCACACCCCCCATTGTGGGGGGCTGTGCCCCTCACACCTCCCAACTATATATTCTAACTCCAGGGTCACACTACAGTGGGGAAGGGGCATATCCCATTTTCTTGCCAATAATACTTGTCGGTCAAATGAAATTTCAGTCAAATGAAATTTCGGACATTTGGTCTCGGGCAAATGGGTGTCGGTCAATCGGAAGTTAGGGCAAATTAAGTAGATCCGTATATATATATATATATATATATATATATATATATATATATATATATATATATAGATATATATACACATACACACACACACACACACACACACACACACACACACACACACACACACACACACACACACACACACACAGATAGATAGATAGGTAGATATGTTAGCAAACATCATGATACATGATGTGTTTTTATTACCTTGGTTATTCTGCATTATTTTCATTCTCTTGGCTGCAAATATAACAGTGTTTTACCCTGCACTGTTTTATAATTTGTATATATGTGGAGCTTTTCTTCAAGAACATTTGCTGCAGATAAACTCCACCCATTTGAACATTCCTGGTCGACAAATGCGAAAAAAAACCAAAAAAAAAAAACCTTGCAGTCAGAAGCCTGCCTCTTACTACTGAGTTTAGGGTTGTGCATAGCTGATTAGCAAAGGATATAAAATGACAAGTTGGTGTTTGGTTTCAAGTACTTCGTCTATATAAAATGCTTTATATTAGCAGCTGAAAGTTTAGGAAAATCCATTTCTGTGTACAGACGCAGGTCCTCTGGAGAGCAGTTGTTCTAGAATGACAGATTTTTTTTTCTGTTAATGGCTATAAAATGAAGACTTTGGCTATTTTCCACATGAAACGTGACAAATATAACCGACACATATAAAGAAAAATGCTGCATGAAAGTGTTAAGTGACTAGCTTGGAGGTGAATATCTGATTTGTAATTGGCTTGCTGTAAGTGTTATTGAATTCTGAAGTAGCAGCCATTCTTTACAGTGTCAGTGAAATATGAATGCTTCAATAAAATCAGAATGAAAATTCCTTCTGTCAATGTACTTACTTCTCTCTCCTGGCTAAATACATTTTTATCAATATCCTTTCAGTATTTCATTTTGTTTATGAAATACATGCTGTCAGACCCCCTTCCTTCATCACATGGAGAGAACACATTAAGTTTGTTACTTTGTACTGTTGACAAAACTAATTTCTCACCACATACCTTTTCTTACTGCCAGCAGAATGTAGCTTGTCATATTCTTTTCTCAGCAAGTGCAATAATTATGGCTGAACCATGCTGTAAAGAAAAAGAAACACAGTCTTTTCTATAAAGAGTACATGCTGCTCTTTCCCATGGTTCTTTTTTTTAATTTTTGTTAGTTTTACAGCTCTACATTTGTCTTTGGAGAGGAATAATAAAGTGCATATGAATATGGTAAGGCCCACAGTGGCAAAAATTTCATATTGCACTAATTCTTAGACTATCCAGCAGTACATTCCCACACAAAGGAACATTAGCACAGTGTTGAGGTAACAAACCGAAGCAACCAAACATACTGAGTATTAAGGTCACTGTGAGTACCCAAGCACCTCAGGAAGTGTTGTGGATGTGGAAAGGCAGTATAGAAGGCTAAAGGATTCTGGAATACAGTGGTAGATGTACCATCACTAGAAATGCAGGAAGTGATCTTTTCTCGGTTCAGCAATTTGTCATACCAATTTATGCATACTGCTTGCATTTGTGAATAATACACCTTTATAGAGATACTGACACAATGAACACTGAGTTGAGAAGGGAAACAGAAAGAATGCTTGGCCTTTATAGAACGACATACAAGGAACTCACTATTCAAAGGCTAGGAGAAAAGATGGCAGAGGAAGCATGACAGAAATATCTAAATTCCTCAAGGGTGTTAGCAAAGTTCAAGTGCGCAGCATCTGAGAAGGCAGTTATTCAAGATGAAAAGGTCAAAAGAGGAAAACAGAGACATGATGTCTCATATGTGATGCAGAACAGTTTACAGGCATATAGAACAACCTTGCTGAGGAAGCGGGGTAGCTGAGAAAACAAAAGTTGCATAAGGAATTCCAAACTTACTTTGATAGGAATATAAGAGTCGGATGAAGGTGTAAGTAAGCTACTGATAAACAAGGAAATGCCTCTTATCTGTGAAGAGGTATATTGAGTGGCGTAGCTTGAATAAACAGCCATTTCTACTGAAAAATACAGGTTTCTGTGTTATCGCTTATACCAATTTCTTTAAGTTACATCAGTCAGCACTGACCTCCACTGAGGAATATCACTTTCTTTAATGAAGTACAAATAAATGCACAGATATTTTTCTACCTTCCCCAGATATGACATTTTTCTATACCAGATGAAATACATTTTATCAGTCTAACTAGATATTTAGTTTTCTGGCACTGTTATTAAATCATTTTGTTAATAAAGTGCTGCTTGACTGCTTTAGTTATTCTATGAATTCTGTGTATTCATATACTGCACATATTGCACGCCTTAGAGTATTCTGTGTGATGTAAAGGTCCATGATTATGAAATGCCCACTTTTGAGATGGCTGCTCTGAAGCCTGGAAGTCTGACAACCTACCCTAATGAAACTATATAGATCAGGTAATACATTTAAACACGATGTACACATTGGGCTTTTTATGTTGGGACTTTACTCCTGAAACCCTATGTAGGGGGTGCACACCATATATGTTCCCTAAGTTTTCTAAATCAAAAGTTGTTATTGCCACAGAAGCAAGGTCACTCAGTCTTAAATTAGTGTCCATTGAAATCAATGTGCTGTCATATTGCAAATTAAAAGTACATGAATTCACATTAGTGAGAATAGCGATATCATAACATTGTAAACCTAAGCTCAGACAAGCATTGTATGATTACCCGAGCTTCAGAAATAATGAATCCCTCCCATTCCTCAATGTATTTCAATGATATTCTGATTTTTTTCTTGCTGTTTTTAATACACTTAAAACAACTCTTGGCATGTCATGACTTTCATGAAACTGATTTTTTAACAAAAATGTAGACATTATTTTACTATTGTATTTTAGCTTCATATATCCCAACATAAAATGTGTGTCACTCAGTAGGTGGGTATTTTTTCAGACTTGTGTAAATCTCCTCTAAAACATTTGTTTACTCGGAAAGTCCAAATGGGTGGTCGCCCATTTTCAGTGGAGGCCTGGGGAGAAAAGCTCCACATGCAAATACTAACAATGTGCTTAGACATAATATGTCATGCTTTCAGTTTTAGTATACATTGGGATTAGACAAAGCTAATTTACAAGAATAATACAAAGCTAATTTACATGAATAATTTACAAGTCCTCTATTAACAAACAATGTTCAAACATTTTTTAAATATTTTAAGCAGTATGCATTTGAATATATTTAAGTAAGGAAGAAGGAAAACAGTTTAGGTGGTTAGTACTATGAAACTGATTATAGCTGGGGTTTTTAGTAGTTTTAGAAAGGAGAGTGAAACATAAGTGAAACATAAGTAGAGCAATATCATGGCTACATGGATGGATATATCCTGGACCTTAAATGCTAACCTAATATGTTAAGACTTTATTATAAGAACACATTTAACTCTTCACTGCCACCCAGTACCTGTCTTAACTCTTCCCTGAACTCTACCTCACAATTACCCTTTTTCAATTTCCACCATTTGATCCTTGGTGCTGCCCTCACACTCATCCTCCTCTTCTTGATCACCAATGTCATCCTACAAACCACCATCCTATGCTGCCTAACTACACTTTCCCCGGTCACCACTTTACAGTCTCCAATCTCCTACAGACTGGCCCTTCTACATAAGATATAATCCACCTGTGTGCATCTTCCTCCACTCTTGTATGTCACCCTATGTTCCTCCCTCTTGTTAAAATACGTATTCACCACAGCCATGTCCATCCTTTTTGCAAAATCCATTACCATCTGACCTTCTGCATTCCTTTGCTTAACACCATACCTATCCATCACTTCCTCATCCCCTCTGTTCCCTTCACCAACATGCCCATTGAAATCTGCTCCAATCACCACTCTCTCACCCTTGGGTACAGTCATCACCACTTCAACCAACTCACTCCAAAGTTTTCTTTCTCATCCATCACACACCCAACTTGTAGAGCATATGCGCTAACAACATTCATCATTACACCATCAATTTTCAGCTTCATAAATATCACTCTATCTGACACCCTTTTCACCTCCAAAACACTCTTAGAATACTGTTCCTTCAGGATAACCTCTATGCCATTTCTCCTTCCATCCACACCATGATAAAACAATTTGAACCCACAGATGATACACCTAGTCTTGCTCCCCTTCCATCTGGTCTCTTGCACACACAATATACCAACCTTCCTTCTGTCCGTCATATCAGCTAGCTCTCTCCCTATGCCAGTCATCCTGCCAACAGTTAAAGTTCCAAACCTCACTACCACAGTCCTAGCCTTTACTTGCTTTTGGGCATGCCTTCCCCCTCTTCTCCTCCTTCGGCCAACAGTAGCCCCATTTCCAAAAGCACCCTGTTGGACAACAGTGCTGGTGGCAGTCATTGTTAACCTGGGCCTCAACTGATCTGGTATGTATATCTGTACTGTTGTCCGCATGTATGATTTGGCAACATTTTATGCTGGATGCCCTTCCTGACGCAACCCTCCCCATTTATCCTGGCTTGGGACTGGCACAAAGAAATGCACTGGCTTGTGCATCCCCACTGATACCTGAAAAATGAATTTTGTGGAATATTTTGAGAAGTGGTTATCAGAAGGTTCTAGGTACCACCAACTGCTGTATTACTTGTTCTTTTCATTGTCCTTTAGTGATCCTTCCTTGTACAGCAAACCTTTGTTTGTATATACCAGTTCACCCTAGCACTGATTTCAGAAGCCATATTAGTTACCTTCATCAAGTACTGCAGAGTATGGTCTGAGAACTGAGCCTTCCTCAGCTTCCTTCATCATTTCCTTCTCCAAAGGAAGACTGGCACCTTCTACCAGTGATGCATCAGATTGTGGCTGACCACTACTACCTTCCATGTACTACCCTTCAATTAACCCCTCCAAGGGAAGCTCATTATCCTTTCCCAGTTGTGGACATTCTGCTTCACTGCTACTGACCAGCTCTCCCTCTGAAGCAGCCACACTACTAGCTCCAGGTGTTGTGGGCCCTGGCTGGGTCTCCTCATTACTGTATTCCCAGTGTGTTTGCTTTCATGCCTGGCTGCGTGTAACAGCATGAGGTACTGCATTGTCAATGTCATTCTCTATTAGGACATCGACAGTGATGTTTTAAAAACATAGCCACCTGTTTGCTTTCTTGCTCCCTTCTCATTCCAGATAAAATCTGGCTAAAGGTACTGGAAAAGATTTTCCTATCTAGTCTCTAACAGGACTGGGCTGTACAAGTTTAATGCATTCCTCTTTTGCCTTTCATCTCTACTTTTCACAGAGGAAGATCACAAGATTACACACTTAATCATGCAAATGGAGTCAAAACATGTTGCAGATTTTGCAGAGCTGAATAAGCTTTTATAAATGTGCCAACATTTTGAAATAAGAAAAAGTACATCATATTTAAAATATGTTTTTCCTGCCTAGGTGCCTCACAAAGGATAGTTATGCCAGCTCATTTATTAAGATTCATGGTGTTATGCTGTTCAAATTTTGATGACGAGTATCCATACCTGTACTGGGAGGAGAGAGTTGACTTTAATGTTATATTTTTTCATATATTTACTGCATATTTAAGGTTATTCCTGCAAAATCTGGAAGGTGTTGACTCAAAGTTAAAATTAATAAAGGGAGAGAGAGAGAGAGAGAGAGAGAGAGAGAGAGAGAGAGAGCAGGTAGGTAAGGCAGTAGAGTTTAGGGCAAAGAGGTTATTTTAGTGATTTAAGTAAATAAACTGTGGGTTATTTTCAAATCAGTTAATTATTAATAGGCCCTAAGGTCCGCAGAACAGTATATGTATATTTGTTAATATATCCAAATAGAACCACAACTTAAATTTCTTCATTACTTTGTCACATTGTAACACTTTAATATGTCCACGTGCTATAATAGTCTTCTGGATGACTTCTGCCTTAACTCCTGTATTACAAAATATCTTTTTATTTTTATTATGAAGATGCTATAGGCAGTGTTTGTTCTTTATGGTATATATAGCTTTACCATAACTGATGCTCTCTCATCAATGTATATACTACTCTGTGTATGTTTATTATGGTTGCATTTTTTTTCTTTATTTGTGTATTTTTGCATTTATATTCCCTGTTTACTGCATTTATTTTTCTTTGCTGTGCTTTGTGTATCTCCCAGGGTGAGCCAGCAAATGGCCCACATAGATCAGTACTCTTCCCCAGTTAACAAATGTATGTGTGTGCGTACATATATATGTATGTATGTATGTATGTATGTATGAATGAATGAATACATAACATCTACCCATGATACATTAGGTCTGAACTTTCAGTATTTTGGCATACTCACCTTTTATATGGGTCTTTTGTGCCTTATATTCTAATTTTTTTCAGATCAATTTACTATTGTTATATCTCCGCAAATAATCCCAAAGCTACAATGAGGTATCTAATTTTCTCACAGTTTGTTTACATTAGTAACAAAAGGTGTCAGAAAACCGAGACATTTTTATGCAAACATTACCTTGAGAATTTGTATGGTGCCCAGTAATAGCTTTAGGTAGTAATCACTGCATTGTTTCACTTTGCATTTTAATGATATGACTAAAACATGCATTTATTTGCTTGTTTATGTATTTAGTTTTGTTAACTGGGATAGGACTCTGATCCAAGTGAACTATTATAGGGTTCAGCCTGAGGTTACAAAAGTTTGGCATAACATGACCTACAGAGTAGTAAAAAAGATAAAATATATATATGTGTGTGTGTGTGTGTGTCTGTGCGTGTAATTGTACAACCAGCACAAACCAGCACATTTTTTAATAAACAAAGCTATCAACAATATTTACAAAAGAGATCTTGGAGAGTCAGAGAAAAAAAAAAAAAATATATATATATATATATATATATATATATATATATATATAGTTTACTATTAAAATCTCAACGTTAAAATATTAAGTAGGGAAAATGTTGAATCTGATGAATGAATTCAGCAGACTCAACGTTTTTGCTGAATATCGAATGTGATGTCTGTATAGGTGCAAAGGTAAGTATAAATCCTACACTTGAGTTCACATCTCTGTGGGGGGCTGCCCTCCACACCTCCTGCAAGCTATATATTCTAACTCTGAGATCACACTACAGTGTGGAAAGGGATATACTTCCCAATCCGCACTGTACTGTGATCTCTGTTCCTAAAATCGACTACATGTACTGTGTCATTTGCTGTACAGGACTCTCACTCAATTGAAGGACAGCAATACGGGAATTGGCCAACTGCCATTCAGCATTCCCATTTTTGCTGAACCTTCATTCTATAGTTTTATAGTAAACCATATATATATATATATATATATATATATATATATATATATATATATATATATATATATATATATATATATATATATATATATATATATATATATATATATATATATATATATATATATATATATATATATATTTACATATATCGGCCCAATGAACTTTGTCAAATGGTACTTTCAACAACATCTATTTAATCAACCCAGTTTGGTCAACTAAACAGATGGTTGGCAGCTGTGCAAGATTGAAAATCCCTGGGTAGGGGAATATACCCTTTTCCCCAGGCACGGCCGGTCTTAGGCATAGGCGAACTAGGTGACCGCCTAGGGTGCCGTACAGACTGGCCTTGCAAAGGGCACTCTTTTATTTATTTTTCTTAATCCATAAGATAAAGTTTGCGCTCCTCTCGGCGCCTTGTCTTTGAGTCCGTTCCAACTGTACTGTTGCATTTGTGCCCTCCTCCCACTTCTGTAATCCTGCCCATTAAGGTTGCCGGAACAATAGGGTGAGGGGGGTGGCGGGGGCTTTCACAGCTGCAAGTTGGCCAGCTACAACAATTAAAAAAAAGAAAAGCCTTCTTCACGCCACAGTGCAAGTGTCTTCTCCTTTAAGGTGGACCATGCGTGTGACGCAGGCCTGCACGCCAAAGCGGGTATAAATACATTCCACACTCGTACACGAAATATGAAGTTGGCAGATTGGTAAAGACCGAATTTGTGTGGGTGTGTGTGGCTGTTAAGTTGAGAAAGGTTAGTGTGTGTGTGTCTGTGTGTAATTCCTGAATCCCATCCATGTCCCGAACACAAAATAAGCTGGCTATCATCGATAAACCGATCATAATCATCTGTCTTATTGATTTTGAATTTTCTTTTAGATCTTTCATAGTTTAGATTTGCGACCTTACATTTAAAATTCTGGTGCCTTGGCATACTGGTTGATTTTACAGTGATTTTACATTTGTTGTAGATTTATAGTTCATCTTCCCTTAAATTTATTTAAGAAACCATGTTAAGTGCTCGTTTAACATTGGATGCCACAAGTTAAAGAAAGAAGCAGCTTTTTGTTATTGTAGGGTTTGGGGATGGGGTCCTGTATCATTACAGTTTTGGTTCCTTTACTTCTATTTATTTTAACTTTTGAAATGATGTTTAAGGCAAAAAAGCAGCCAAATTGCATGCATGTAGATTATCTGCTAGTGTATTTCTAGCTTTTAAGTGTTTGTGTGCTGTTAACATCTAGGTTTGAAGAGTAGTGTGTGTGTGTATTTGTGTGTGTGTGTGTGTGTGTGTGTGTGTGTGTGTGTGTGTGTGTGTGTGTGTATATATATATATTATATATATATATATATATATATATATATATATATATATATATATACACACACACACACACACACACACACACACACACACACACACACACACACACACACACACACACACACACACAAAACACCATTTGGAATGCAGACCTACATATGCTTTTTTTATTTTTATATTTTACTTTGGGGGACAGCAGATATTGTTAAAGTAGACGGAGTCCTGCTACTTAAAGCAGGTAAATATGGTATGATAGACCTAGCTAAGTCTTGATAAATGGAAAAATACATGAAAAAGAAGACTGTTTTACGTGGTTTTCAAGTGACTAATTTTGCTTTAAAGATGCCAGTTGTAGAGTAGTGTTTTTGTGGTACAGCAGTAATTAAGTAAATACCACTAATAATTATTTTATTGTTTAGAAAATACACTTTAATACAAATAATTAATAATATCGGTAGACATACTAGGAGTAATAGGGGAAGGGAAATGACATTGGGGTGAAAGTAAAGCAGAACAGGGAAACCAGAGTGGACATAAGAGGATTAAGAGTCTTGAAGGAACACCAGGGAAGCAGTTAATTCCAGAGACACAGATGAATTTAAAATCCTTCAAATTACTTGCATTACTTGTTTGCTTTGTATGTGTGCATTGTATGATACTGTTGGCTTAGCTGGGATTAGTTTCTCTGCCGTGCACCCACTGAGCTTTGGTATTAGCCTCTGGCTTCTCTGTAGGTAGTGTTCTGTCCCTCCTTCCTACCCACTGATATCTTCAGTTGCTTTCCTTCTGACTGAGGAGTCTTACTTAAACTGTTTTTTTTCCTTTTTCCCTTCCTGTTTGTAAGTGTTATTGCTTTTTTTTGGGACACTTCAGTTGTGAAGATTAGGTACTTGTATGTCATATACTTACTTTGCAGTTTGCATGTAGAACATAACTTGATGTACAGTGCCCAGGAGGTGTAAAGGCTTTGGTACACTGGTAAAACATATGGCTATCCTCTGTAGGATATCCCAAGAATTAAGACTACTGCATTTTTTTAAATTTCTCCAAATCTTTAAATTAAGAATACTGCAATTTTTTAATTTCTCCAAATCTTTTGGGTTTCTAATACCATGACAGAACCAAATAAAGTAAACGCCGATCCCCTGTGTCTGATCCCCTGTGTCTTGACACGCTAAGTTAAACGAAGGTCTCAACAAAAACGGAAGAAGCGAAATGTAAAAGCCAGATTTCATATTTATTATCCAAAGTTAAGCAAAAAGATATGGCTTATAATTGGGGAAACAACACAGATGCACATCTCACTAGAAACAACAATGCAAATTTTAATAGCAAGAACAATTTTCACTATAAGTACAACAAGGGGAAGTTTGATGAAAATTTGCAGGATGACGAGGTATCACATTTTTTATACCAAGGTGGCAACAGGAGGCCACAAAGGAACACAAATTGGGAAGGGAAATTCAAGGAACCATATGTGCAGCCACTCCACAGACCCTGTTATCACAACACAGGGTACCAGAGAAATTGGCAAGAGGAATTTTATTAGAAACAACTAGGACACCATTAGAAGAATTCAAGACACTAGGTTGTGAACCTGACAACAGAAAAGAAGGCTATAGACACAGGTAGAGTGAAAGATGTTAGGTGTGATACTGTAAGTGGAGAAGAGGCAACAGGTTCTTCTTGTACTCCACAAAGAGAAAATATTATTAGAGAAGGTATTGTAAATTCCTATCAGAATTTTAAAATATATAATTACACAGACCTCTCATTAAATATTTCCCATTTTAAGTTATTTTCTAAAGGGATGAAATTCATACCCACTACAAAATTTAGACTTGTTGATAGTCTCACAGAGTTTAAAAAATATATTAGAAAATTAAATCTAGCCATTATGTTTAACAACAATACAGAAGGAAAATTAACAAACATGAGAGAACAGGACACATTAAGAAAGAAAAGTACTTATATGCCCCCTATGCATCCCATTGTGTCTGTGTATGACAAATCAGTGTCTAGGCAATTATATCAACTACAGAATCATCTCAAGGGTAGTAAACTCAACCTCAATTTACCGGAAGATGAATATAAGATCTTACAGGAACTCAGGAATGACAAAAATATATGAATTATGAAACCTGACAAAGGGGGAGGTATTGTTATATATGACAGTACTGAATATACTACAATTATCCATGATTTATTATATAATTCAGGTAATTATGAGATAGTATCGTTGAATGAAATTAACATAGCATATAGACACATTGACTTACATATAGAGGAATTTCTCATAGATCAAAGAATTACTATGGACACATACAAGTTTCTAAAGGTAGAATTTCCAGTTTTGGCATCAATAGTGGGCATTCCCAAAATACACAAGCATATGGAAAATCCACCGTTCAGACCCATTATTTCAGGTAGCAGATCAAAGACATTTCCACTAGGGACAGCAATTCACAAATTTCTTAAACACATTTACGATAAAATCCCACATCTAGTGAAGGATTCATGGGAATTTTTGAGAAAATACCCAGTAAATATATGGAATGTAGATTTATTATTCGTTACAGTGGATGTCATTGATCTATTCTCCTGCATTCCTAAAGATACAGGCTTAGAAGCTTTTGTCAACAGCATACGTAAATATGGTGGTATAGAATGGGACGAAGCATGTTTAATTCTAGAATTAATGTCCCTGGTATTGGAACATAATTACATTGAATACGAGGGGGAGAATTTTAGACAAACAAAAGGCGTTGCTATGGGAGCAGCTTGTGCCCCCATCTACGCCAATCTAGTCATGTTGGACTGGGAGGAATCAAAATTATTTACAAGTGAGTACAATAAACACATTAAGTACTATTCTCGTTACCGTGACGATATTTACATCCTATGGGATGGAGGCACAGATTTATTAGAGCAATTTCTAGTTTTTTTAAACTCGAGTAGTGAATTTCTAAAATTTACTTCTTCAAGCAATAAGGAAGGTCTCCCATATTTAGACACCTATATTTCTAAGGGTGATAGTTGCTTTAAATCTAAGCTTTATAGGAAGAACATCTTTTCAAACAGTTACTTAGAATTTTCAAGTAACCATCCTAGGAAACTATTTACTAATATTTTTAGAGGCCAAATTATACATGCTATTAGAATGACCTCTACTTATTCAGAGATGTTGGAAGAAGTGTTATACATTACTTCTCTCTTTAGAGACAGGGGCTATGACACAAGTATGATGGCGCATATTTGCACATCTACTGTTAAGGAATGGGGCAAAAAATATACACCATTATTAGATCAGGATTACTACAATAGAGATAATAACAACGTAATTCAGACTAATAAAAATAATAACACATTGACCACGGACTTTGGGAGAGCATGTATTCTAGAATTTGGTCCGCATTTCAGTAAAATTAAAAAAATTATGGTCAGTAGTTGGAACATTATACAGGCGGATCAGGATATAGTCAAAATATTGGGTACTCAGCCAATATTTGTTAATAAAATGGGGCGTAACATCAAGAGTTTGTTAGAAAGAGGTGCCATTACTAAGCATTTGACCCACAAAAATACTACTAAGTGTGGCAGGTGCAAGCAATGCCACGCTATTTTAGAGGAAGGAAACATTATATTAGAGAACGTTAATAGGACAAATCTAAGACTTATACAAGGTAACTGTAACACTAGATGGGTAATTTACCTAGCTAAATGTACAGCCTGTTCTGGATTCTATATAGAAAAAACAGAACGAAAATTTAATAAACGCATATATGCACATTTATACAGCATAAAGACCAAGAACGTTAACAACGCATTCTATAGACATGTTAAAAAATGTAGAGATGGACATCATTTCAAATTTGCCATCATTGACAGTGTTCATATAGACCCTAGAGGGGGTGACTACAAAGGACTACTGTCTTACAAAGAAATCTGGTGGCAGTTATATACCGACGCCTCTAATGAACTAGGATTAAATGATTATATTAGTATCAAGCCAATGTTGTAATGTATACAATTATAATGTACACAATTCTTGACTATCATTAGGATTTGAGCAAATTTATATCAGTTTTTTTGAACAATTGCTTCAATATGTTAATTATTGTTATCATTCATTATCAATATTATTATTTTTATGATAAGAAGTATGAGCTCTTATTTATTTTATTCTTAATGTTATTTTAATGTTATTTTAAGCTATTTTAGCTTATGGCATTTTATACTATTAAGTGTATTAGTTGTGTGTTAGTAGTAGTTTATTGTGCATGCCACTTTAAATAGTTTTTTTTTGGCGCCAAAGAGGTTATTTAAATGGATTTGTTACATTTGTATGGAGTTCTGATGAAGCTCGCAGTTTAGCGAGTGAAAGTGCTTAACTTTGGATAATAAATCTGAAATCTGGCTTTTACATTTTGCTTCTTCCATTTTTGTTGTTACCTTCATTTAACTTAGCGTGTCAAGACACAGGGGATCAGCGTTTACTTTATTTGGTTCTGTTTGGTCTCTTTTGAACGCTGAGGATTTAGCTTCCAATACCATGACAGGAATGGACCCCATTCCTAAGTCAAAGTACTATTAAAGTTCATAAAATTAGTATGGTTTCAATCTTTGTCAGCCAAAAGTGCTCTTAGCAGCATCGGCAATGTGCCCAGTAATGACTCCTCCTGCAGTTCCTACATGTATTGGTAACATATCTGAATACGATTGTAGGTTTAGGTTCTTTTTTATAAGACGACTTGTTCCTACTACTATTGGAACTGTCTGGGTATCTTTCTTCCACATTGCTCTCATTTCTGCCTGCAGATCCTGATATTTTATGACTTTGTGTCTCTTTCCGCAAGACACTAGTCAGTGGGTGTGGCGATTTTCAATGATCAATACTACTGTTGTCATCTTTTCATGGACCACTATATCCAGTTTTCTAGCATCTGTCTTTTGAAATATTGGTAATAGGTGATCCCATGTGATGTAAACTTCATCATTTTCTATGATGCTTTGTGGCTCATGTTTCCATCGTTTTTCAGCCACCTCAGTATCATAATGTTTGCACAATCTCCAGTGCAACAGTCTTGCCACATTATTATGCATTTCAGTATACAGTCCTTCTGCCATTAGTATGTCACAACCAGTAACGAGGTGTGTGACTGTTTACAATTTGGTTTTACAAAACCTACATTTCTCTGTTCCTCCCACATGTTCAATGGACTTTGTAAACCAATGTGTACGTAGCCCACTATGTTGGGCTGCCAATATTAATTTTTCATCTCTTGGTTTGAATTCCCCTCTCCTTAACCATTTCTGCATTTGTTCCTGATCAGCATGAGGGTCTTCCAGAAGTTTTCTATACTTGCAACTATATTTATGCATCTTCTACATTTCTTGCCTTCTCATCTGGTCCTTCATTGTATATTTTTTCTTTTGTTTTTTGGGACATTCATTTGCTGCCTGACTTTTATTTACTTCTGGCTTGATTTCCATTCCTGCTTGACGCCGATTACTTCTCTGCTTAATGTAGCAGAAGCATATCTTTGATTTATTCTGCTCATATTTCAAAACTTTCACTACGTTTGGATCTTGTGATGTCAGCAGATATGTGTGGAGTCCCACGATTGCAGATCTATACATGTAATCAATTTCAAGGAGGCCCATCCCTCCTTTGGAACGGGGAATATATAATCTTGGTATGCAATGTTTTTATAAGTCATTTGGTGAGCATGAAGCATCCTTCTTGTTTTCATGTCTAATCTAGTCAACATGTTTTGAGGCCAGTCTCAATCCAGAACTATAAGTTAGGACAGGAAGAGCAAATTGGTTTATAGCTTGGATTTTGTTCCTTGATATCAGTGCTGTTTTCAGGATGAATTTAAGACTTCTGAAGTATTCCTTACTAAGTTTTATTTGCATTTGTTCATGTTTATTGTTGATCCTTCATCAGTTCCCAAATATTTATACATTCCCTCTTGCTCAAGTTCTTTTATATCACATTCTTCTTTCAAACTGATTTCCTGGTGCTGCAGTTTTCCTGCTTTAAAGGTTGCTTTTGCACATTTATCAAGACCAAATGACATTCTTATATCACCTGAAAAAGCTTTGACAACTTGCAGTTGTACTTTCAGTTCCTCATCTGATGAGCTATACAGTTTTAAATCACCAGAATAGAGAAGATGAAAAGTATTTACATTTTGCTAAGTCAGTTTTCAGTGTAAAACTGTTTTGTTTACCATATGATACACTGTGTTGTAGAATTTGAAAGCAGTGTTAGTAGCATAATTGTCTTTGATGCAGAAGGCTATGGATTCTGCTCCCACACCAAGTAGATGGAGTATTGATAGTGCAGTGCCCATTTGATTGCTGATTATTTGGTGCACTTTAAGGGTGGATAGGGTTCTACACTCCTAAGTATGTCCTCCTTTGTAGGATATGCCTAGCAACTATGAACTTGTCAGTTTAGTCGTTTCCTATTGCAATATTACCAGTTTACCAATTTTTTAATGTAATATAGGCAATTAATTCTTCAAGGGCAACAGGGACTGAATTTGTAGATGAAACATTAGATGTAAAGTTGTTTGCCAGTGGCAATCTCTTCATTAGTTAAAGATTTCTTTAATGTGGAATTGTTCAGATGATTTCTCTTCTGCAGAGATTGTTTGTATTGAATGATATTGGTGGATTGTAATAACAGAAGTCTGAGTGGCCTTTTATGGTTGAAATTTTCTGAAATGGGCAGTTTTGTCATTATTGGTTTATACATTTTGTTTCTTTGCTTATAAAAGAATGCTTAAAACTACAAATTTAAAACACATTCTAACAAGTGGTGCTATATTACATAAAGAATATAATTTAATGCAATCAGGAAGTTAAATCAAAGAACAAATACATGTATGCATGGCCATAAAAATGTGTGTAAGGAGTCGCTTTTGAAAACAGCCCAAATGTAAACTTAATCCTCCACTGACTGAATGCATTTTTTATAAATATGGGTTTTCATGCAGTTTCAGTGGCAGAGAATTTTACTGTTCATGCTAAGCTGGTTTTCATTGCAAGATTGTATTGTTTATCAAATGGCTATCTGTGTTTGTGCTATTCTATCTTAAGCTTCTGTACACAGGGAGGAGAGAGTTTGCTATTCTGCTTTCCTGAGCTATAAGGTTTGCTCGCCTACCCAAGAGTAAATTAAACTGTTTAAATTAACCTAAGCAACCCTTTGAACCAAGGCACGTGGGCTTCTATTTTCTGAAGACATGACTTTTATAGTAAAGTATGTGTGAAGGAGAAACAGATTAAAGCAGGTTTATTAAAGGAAATTTCCATCTTCACTTGCAGTTTAAACTACATTACAAGGTATCCTTTCTTCTATGCATTTAAATAATTAAAGGAAATGACCTTTATTGGGGTGAATGACTGGAGTGGCTTTTTTGGGGAGTGACCTACCTGTGGGCATGGCTTGTAGGGGTGTTTCATGAGTATGGTGTGGGTGGACCTTACGGGGCGCCGGAGCACTACTTCGCCTAGGGTGCCATATCAGCTAAGGCTGGCCCTGTCCCGAGGGACTGTGCAATCTCGGAGTTAGAATATATAATTAGTAGTGGGTGTGGGGGGTGCAAGGATTCATTCTCAGTGTAGGCATAGTAGTATTTCGACATGCATAATGTCAATCAATTTGGGTTGACATAATGAAATGTGTAGGGTGTGTGAGTACTACCTAAGGGTTACTGTATGTGAGAGGGTGGATCAGTGAGTACTACCTAAGGGTTACTGTGAGTTTCTGACAGTTATTTCAATCCATCTGTAAATACACTCCAAGTCATATAAGCATTGGTTATAAAATGGTGTTACTATTTCTGACCAGGTTTCCTATTGTTAATTCTATTCTTCTAGAAAGTAAAGTATGCTTATGAATGATCCAGTATGCAGCCCTAGTACTGAGAGTAGTGATGGTGATTTCCAGGCAAAATATATATTATTTGCAATGACAGCCTTTCCATTGTATACTTTTGGCAGCTCCATGTTTGTATATATTAAGCGTCCATACCTAGTCATCATCATCTTCGTTTGGTTGTTCCTGTTAGGGGTCACCACAGTGGATCTGTTTTCATTTCTTCCTGTCCTCTGCATCTTGCTCTGTTACTCCAACCACCTGCATGTCCTCTTTCACCACATCCATAAACCTTATCTTAGGCCTTCCTCTTTTCCTGTTACCTGGTAGCTTCATCCTTAGCATCTTTTTCCCAATATACTCAGCATCCCTCCTTAGCACATGTCCAAACCAACGTAATCTTGCCTTTCTGGCTATTTCTCCAAACCTTCCAACCTGGGCTGACCCTCTAATATACTTATTCCTAATCCTGTCCACCCTCATCACACCCAGTGCAAATCTTAACATCTTTAACTCTGCCACATCCAGCTCTAACTCCTGCCTTTTTGTCAATGCCACTCTCTCCAACCCATATAACATAGCTGGTCTCACTACCCTCTTGTAGACCTTCCCTTTCACTCTTACTGGTACTCGTCTGTCACAAATCACTCCTGACACTCTTCTCCACCCACTCCATCCTGCCTGTACTCTCTTCCACACTCACCGTTACTCTGAACTATTGATCCCAAGTATTTAAACTCATCCACCTTCGCCACCTCTACTCCTTGTATCCTCACCATTCCTCTATCCTCCCTCTCATTCATACACATACATTCTGTTTTAGTCCTGCTGACCTTCTTTCCTCTTTTCTCTAAAGCATATCTCTACCTCTCCAGGGTCTCCTCCACCTGTTCCCTACTCTCACTACAGATCACAATGTCATCTGCAAACATCATAGTCCACGGGGACTCTTGTCTGATCTCGTCTGTCAACCTGTCCATCACCATTGCAAATAAGAAAGGGCTCAGAGCTGATCCTTGATGTAATCCCACCTCCATTTTAAATACATCCGTCACTCCCACTGCAGACCTCACCGCTGTCACACGACCCTCGTACATATCCTGTACCACTGCTACAGCTGCTGGTACTGTTTCAGTACATGTGTGTCATGAATTATTTGCATGCTTGAATGATTTGCAGTAATTGCAATGAAGAACAGAAGAGGAGTTTTGGATCGCTTATCAGCGTACCCCACAAGCGTCCCTAATTTTGGCTTAAACTTTTGCTCTGACATGCTGCAATCCATAATGCTTTTTGTCAGGTTACTAAGTCAGCAGTATTGCTATTTTCAAAAGTATCTGATTTGGATATTTTCTCCATGAGTCTTTTGCTGAGAGGATGAGAGATATAGTACAAGTAGCATAATGCAATGATAACAGAAAGTATTGGGTCACATCAGAGGCTTGGGAGGTCATTGTTAAAAAGAAACCGAGAAATGTTTTATTTGTTATATAAAGACTAGCATGATATTAAATACCATAGTTCAGGTTATGCTTTAACAAAATAAATATGCAAAGATAATGATGTGAGCAGCCAGAATGCAATTCAAATAGAATATTTTATTGTGCACATTTTAAGAAATGGATAGATCAGTCTAAGCTGTAGATTGATGTGTGATTTTTTTTTTTTTAGAAATAATTCCTGGGAAATGCTATTTGGAAGTGAAGAGACTGTGATTTGTTTGATGTCTGTTGTCATGCAAAGTTGACTAATTAGATGAATCTAGCCAAGCTGGAAATGTGAGACTCTAGTTCATTGAAGGAGGGGAGATGGAAGGAGTAACTTGGCCAAGAAATTAAACTTGCAAAACTGCTCTTTGTAAAGTATTTTTATCTCAGTAATTTGTTGACACTTTTGTAAGCTTCTCATCACAGAATTTGTAGTACATCACTAGGAACAACATTTGTAAAACTCATTGCAAACCAGTCAATGACACATGATTTGCAGACTCTCAAACTTTGCAGTTTTTTTCAAGTGTTCCATTCTAAGAAAATGGAAGTATAGTCTGAGAACAAGAGGTAGGGCTGCTTTTAACACAATCTGTTCTCTCATAGTGCATTATGGGACAGATTTAGCTTTGCAATGGAATCAGGATGTCTTCCCCCATGAGGGCAGATGGGGATAAAAAAATAAATAAAATTAGGAATGAGTACTTATTTTGCCGTAGGCAGCTTTAAAAGGTGCAATAATTCATGGCAAGATAAAAAAATATATGCTCTTTCATCATTTGCCAGTAGTGGCTCTTTAAGCTTCTATTGAAACATTATCTAATGGACTTTTGGCTTTTTTCTAGCTCCTCCCCTAGCTAAGCCCACAAAACCATTTAAACTCTATTCACTCTCCCAAATGAGCATTTGAGCTATGGTTATGTGTAAGTCTCTCTTCTACGTCTCTGTGTCTAGTATGATACTTGTCCATTTGTCCTTTTATTTTACACTGTGTGTATTGCATTTCAGTTTTGTATTTTATACTGATCTGCATTTTTTGTCTCTTATTACTCCTTACTATATTCTACCTATAAAATTGTATATATAATTATGTTTATCTTGACTGTTTTTTTATTTCATACAGATTTATCTCCATGGGCCTCCACTGAAAGTGGTAAAAAACAAGTCAGACTTTTCCTGTCAACAAAAGCAAATATTCCTTAATAGCCCAGCCATCCTTTCTACGTCATGCGTTGTATACAATGTGTGGAGCCTTGTAATATCAAATGAAGCGCAGCAATTATTTTATAAGTTACTTCCTGTCACATTATATCATATGTTGCTAAGGTTGATACATTCTTTAATGTCTTTTCATTCACAATCACATGACTGTAAGTATAATTCATTTTAATTAAACCTAAACCTGAGGGTTGCTCCATGCTGACAGGTAGTTATCATAACTACTGCCTTTTATGGTATATTCAGCTAAGTCACCAGAGAGGTATGAGCTACATATTGCAAAATGGCTGACAGGTACAAAAGGTACTTCAAGCACACAATTGTATCAGTGTGCAGTTGCTTTGTATAAAATGGGAATACCAAGGCTATGCAAATTATATATAATTACATATAATGACTGCATCGTGTTTGTAGAACCTTTTTATGCTTTAGCATTCTGAACTGATTATTTCACTACAGTCTTAAGATGCCACAGAAAATAGCAAGAATTTCAGAAGATACCATTAGCAGACAGCACTGTAGAACACAGTATTACAGCTGCATAAATAACATGATGGCATAGTATAGAATAATATTTGTTTTTGCAGTGTGGCAAGCCCTGCATACTAACTTTGCCTGTGCCCCAAAACCATCTCCACTTTAATATTCTTCCCTAATGGATGCACAAAGATGGAGAGCAGAAAATGCTTGCCTTTGCTCTATACCGAATATAAATGCTTGGCTTTGCTCTATACCGAATATAAATGCTTGGCTTTGCTCTATACCGAATATAAATGCTTGGCTTTGCTCTCTACCGAGTATAGTTTTTTCCTCAGTGGATCTGCAAATTCAGAGTTAGAATGAAAAATTAGTGGGATGCAACAGCACAGCTGTCTCACAAAAGGAATGAATGATACTTCCTCTCATGCTAAGCCACTCAGAACTTTCTGCTTTTGTAACAGGTGCAAACATTTCAGAGTTACCTTAGCTCTCTGTAAATAGTCTTCTGAATGGCTTTGTCTGTAGTTTTTAGTTATTTGCCTAGTCGTCTTGCATACTGGATTTTGACAGTACACACATAGATATATGGGTGTATGCCGTCTGTAAGAATAAACTCTCAGATGAGTGAACATTTTTTTCCTTGTTTCTCAGCTTACTTGATACTTTGTGAGTAAAATCATGGTATAGAAGGCTCTGGGAATGTGTCCTTACTTGCAATACTGGAGTAGATATATATAGCAGGGAATATAGGGGTATAGGGTTGCAGGATGGCTTGCCCCCTGCAAACAGTTTTTTTGGTTGTTTTGGTTGATCTTTTTAGATTTGATTACTCTTTTTGTGTTAATGTTAACCCTTTGAAGCATTTGATATTTGATGATTGAATTACCTCTCTCTCTCTCTCTCTATATATATATATATATATATGTATATAGATATATTTGTGTGTGTGTGTTTATATGTGTGTATATCTATATCTATATATATATATATATATATATATATATATATATATATATATATATATCTTGCCGCGATACAACACACACACACACACACACATATACCCATCTTCAGTTGCATTAGTTCACAGCAGCTCACAATCCTTATATCAGTTTTAACATACAGGCACACATCCATCAACACAAAACAATCATACATACATACAGACAATATATCAGAGCAACAGAATTACCTATCCATATGCTACAATACTGTCTAGCACAAATGTTAATATTTTCCCACATCCCAAACAATATCCAAAAGCTCTGCACAGCTTTCCTTCCACTGCACACAATAGATTGTTTTGGCTCCTTCACTTCCATATGAACCATCTGATTTTTTTCTTGTGTTTTGAATGACAAAATGTAATCCTTCCTACTTCAACTTGGAAAAAACATGAATTAATTTTATATGTAGATATTTGACCTACATTTCCTAATGTCATGGTTGCACAGCTACAACCAAAATGAAATTACCATCACAATACTACACATTATACTATACTATAGTGATTAAACATGAGCCAGCTACAGCAAAAATGTGATTAACTGATTTCAACATACAGTGGCACCTTATGTTCCCAGTGATGAGCTAAGCACTTGACAAATGGCGTGTTTAAATATTATGCAGCAATGCTGACATATAAATAGGCTTGTAAGAGCTATGTCCACACCATAAACTATTTAATGTTGCAATAATATAAACTTGTAGCTTTGACAAGATGATAAGAGGTCTTTGTGAAGATTTGGTGAAAAGCTTTCACAATACGATGAGAGAAAACATAATCTACATCGGTATACATGGCATACTCTACGGAATCTTTAAAAAAAATCAGATTTTAACATTTATAAAGGCTAATGCTGCTTTTCATAACTCTGTTCTAGGACAAATGATTATGAAATTAATCACGTTGAGAATTACCAGAAGGCAAATACACGTAGAGACAAAGTACACATGTCTTGGATAAAATAATTGTTTGCATAGCTTATAGTACATAGAACTGATTATAATATAATAATAATTAATGAAACTAAACTGCTTAATTGCAGATGTATAACATTTTATTGATATGTATTGCAAAGAGTGCGAAGTTCATTTGTATAATTCATTCTAATATGTGTACTTTTCTTCAGTGGTATGCTTTAAAGCTGTAATGACCATATGGTTAAACAATATAAACAGAGCTTCGTAAACAAACTAAAGTGCTATTCTTGCCAAGCAATTAACTTTAACATCCTGATGTAGTATGTTTTACAGATATCTTGCATTCACATTAACTCTCTTGAGGTGCTTGTTAGTTTTTTCTTGCTGATTCAGTAAATACAGAAACATTATATTCATTTAATCAGTCTGAAGCTTCTCCGATGCATATAAATCTTCAGAGTTAACCCACAAAGGTTCAATCTGATTTTAAAGTTATTTAAGAATCTCCATTATCTTATGGACACATGAAACAATTTCCCGTAGAGACTGAGTGACACTTCTGTAATTACAGAAAACTATACATGAAGTAAAGGGGAAAACAACACGGGATTTATATAAGGAAAAAGAATTACTAGCTCATCAGAGTTATCCCTACTCACTTCTTGCGTGATGCTTTAAATTTAGTCAATTTTTAACTCTGTGTGTGCAATTCAGTACTTCAGACTTATAGTGGAAAACAGAGGAAGTGCTTTCAGAAGAATAAAGTTATTTTCAATCAGAATATTACCCAAATTATGTATTTTACAAGTTATTTAATTTACTACAGTGTAGTGAAGTTCAGCTGAAGACAGACAAAGATGAGGGGCCATATACAAGGTGAACCAAAGACCTTTTACGGCTAGATGTGGATTCTCCATGAAATCTTAGCTCAGGAAGCTTAGCATACTACAGGGGAATTTATTTCAAGTCAAATCTACAAAAGGTCAACCTGTTTTTCTCTTAGGAACACTAGAGTCATTTCCTAAAGAGTGCTAAAAGGCCATATTTGTTCATGAAGCAGGACCGCGGATAGATATTCAACAGAGCAGTAGAAAAGTAGAAATGTGGCAGCTACCAATAGAGACAGGGACACAGAACAGTTTAACAGAAATGTAGTAGTCCATTTTTGTCTCACAACAAGTTGTGGGATACTAAAATATAGCATTGCAATCAATTTTTGTGTCTTATCTCCACCCGTTGCTACCTGACAGTGCCAATGTAAGGAATCTCTCACTGTTTACAGTCAAGTTAATGCCTACTCCAGAACAGACTTGTCTTTATGACAAGTCAAACAGCTGTCCTGATAGGTATTCACCAGATTTGTACCTATTTGTCTTTGATGTGCCCCATTTACCCCCAGGATCACTATGGGTGAATATGTCCAGTATCCTACACAAGTTCCTTGCATCTGTGTGAAGAAGCTGACTCACATCAGAAGTATCAACTATTCCCTCCCTCTCAGAATCTTCCCCACCCCAACTGCTGATGATTTTTGTAACTATAGTGCCATACTTTGTCAACATCCACCATCACTTTGACCCTGAACTTAAATTGATTATCTTCTGGACCTTACTTTCCAATGCAATAGATCACAGGTGTTTGTCAATGTATGCATCAAGAATGACACATAGGGTACATTTTATATTTTCAAATTATATTTAGTTTCATATAACATGAAACCGGTCTAAAAGAACAGAAGTCATAGAGGAGGGTCAACATTTCATGATAATTTTCTTCATCAAGAAGCAAACTGATTGTCACTCTGAAGCCAAATGCTGAAGAAAACATGCATGTGCCAATAAATCATGGTGACTAAATAATTATACATTCAGGTAAGTAAACAGAATAAGAAAATGGAGTAATTCAGACTCACTGGTAAGAGATACACTTTCTAAAAAGAGCTACCAACACAGCATTACAGAGCTTTGCATTAGTGACAATCTTGGCCTTGAAGTTATTATTTTCCTGAGTATATAATAGATGCATGCTTTGGGTCAGATCACTTTTGCTTAGGGAAAGAGTACAGACTGGGAAGTCATGCCACTGTTAAACTTAAGAAGCACAGACATATCCACAAGTAAACAAATGAGCATATACATTTGCTGCAACGTCACTGCAGATCTGAGGGGAACATTTTAGAGTAGGGACTGAGATGCCCCCCCTCTTGAATTTATGATGACATGTTAGTTTTAACATATTCTTCCATACATGGTACAGGTTCTGTCTACTTGAATGAGGGACCAGTACTTTTATCATCCCATTAGCCACCCATTTCAAGGGAGGCTTGTGATTAGTAATATGCACTTTGAGCCCACGGGTTGGTGTTCTTTTCTCTTCTGTGTATCAGTTCTATGAAAGTCACTACCTACTCATATTAGTTTTAATTGTAACACTTCATTTAAGGGGTCCCAGAAGACCCATCTTTTCTATGGAGTCTTTAGTTTTCAGCACTCTGCTTCTTCTCAGTAGGAATTTAAAGTGGTTCTTTACTGCTTACATGGATGTCATGTGTGGTATATTGCTCAGCATTTGGTATTTTAAACACTTGAATAAACAAACATGAAACAACTAGTTAGAGATTGTACTAGTTTATTCTTTTGCTATCTACCTGTGGAAAGAAGCAGGAGCTGGATAGTAGAATTGCATTAGGCAGTTGCTTGGTAGTGGATGTATGGATGAGTTGCCTTCATTAAGATTGAAATAATTAGCTAGAGGCAGCACAAAAATTAAATAGTGGGGTTTTAGGCATGTAACTTCCCAGGATGTAAAAAATGTACTAAACAGAGGATAAATTAAATACTGCATGGTTTGTCAAGTATGCATATACTCATGGACTATTTTATTGTGCAACTTTAGAGGATGTTATGCTAAATAAAGATGGTGCATCAGGATTTGCCCCTACATAGGAGATATGAAGAGCTTGACTCTACTTTACCAAGGTTCTCAAATTACTTTTTTCCCACTTTTTTATTTTAGGTTTTATAAAATAGGCCATTTGTACACTCAAACTTGATAGAATCTAATATATCCTTCAACTAAATTCTAATTGTTACATCAGATTGCCTAAAAACAAGTGTCATGTGTTTGTTCAGCTATTGCATTGGTCAGCACCTGGAAGTGCAGGGTTGTTTGTTCAGACATCTGGTTTATAGAATGGGCATTATGTCAAATGTTTTCTTTGCCAAAAAGATAAGTGGGATGTATATTAGGTGTGTGTGAGGGTTTGTGTGAATTTGGATGGGTTAGGGTTAGAGTAAGGGTTAGCTAAAAGGTTATATTAAGAGTATGTGTGTGTGTGTGTGTGTGCGTGTGTGTGTGTGTGTGTCTAATTCATGTCAGTGGCACAAGAGGTAGCACACTCACTTTTGCTGAGGGTTCTATTCCCACACCAGCTAGATCGATTGCTAACAAGTAGTGCAGCATAGGGATGGTTCATAGGTTCATAGGTAGATACTAGGCTATCTGCCCTAGGGCATTTATAAGCCTAGCCAGAGTGTATTTGGCTTCTGCCTCCCTATTAGATTGGCCTACTGTGCCTCTTTAAAGTAGGTCACAGAAGGTACCCTTTTAAGATTTGTTTACTGTGCCTCTGTCTAGCAGGGACACAGAAGAGATCCCAGGGGTGAATTTGCGATCTCCCATCCACGCGTCCAGATTTCGCTTGAAGAGGGTCAGCGAGGGGCTATGTCTAATATGAATTGGGATTCTATTCCAGAGTGAGGGGAGCCTCTGAGAAATGAATCTGTCCCTCCAGCATGTCCTATTTATTTTTGTACTGAGGTTTAAGTCCCTGGATCGTGTAGCTCTAAGGGACTCGGATTTTTTGAGGTGGAGCATCTCTATTAATTCTGGGTTTGACATGGCTTTGTACGTCAGGCATAGATCGCCTTTGAGTAGGCGGTAAGCAACTGAGTAGAGCTGGAGTTTCTTTAGTCGAGCTGCATAGGACATCTGTTTGTAGCCCATGATCCTCTTGGTGAGGTACTTTTGGGGTCTTTCCAGTTGCTGCAGGTGTCGGGTAAGGTACATCACAAAAGGGGCATTGTATTCAATTATGGGCCTGATGAGAGACGAGTAGAGGGGCACAATGACCTCTCTTGATCTAGATGCGAACCCTTTTGTGATAAGGTGGGCTATATAGAAGGTCTTTCTAACCACTTTGGCAACGTGATTATCAAAGGAAAGATTACTATCTATGTTGGTCCCCAAATCTCTAATTACTTCTTCCGTACTTAATGGATTACCACCTATGTGGTAATTTGTAGGCACCTTGTTTTTCCCAAAGCGGATGACTATGCATGTTTTAGCATTTAGCTTGAGGCCATGGCTCTGGCATCAAGCATCCGTCTCCATGAGACCCTTTTGGAGGATGCTTGTGTCAGCTGGAGATTCGATTATGGCCTCCAGTTTGCAGTCATCTGCGAACTTTGTCAGCCATAATCCCCCCGTGTTAGCCTGAACCTCAGAGAAGTATATACCAAACAAGAGAGGTCTCAGAACTGAGCCCTGTGGGATGCCACTTGTAACTGGTTTGGATTCGGACATGGCACCTGCGATTCTGACCATGTGGGTTCTATCTCTGAGCCAGTTTGCAACCCATCTTGTGATATAGGGGTTGATATTTAAGCTGGTAAGCTTATTTATGATGCCTGAGTGGGGTATTGTGTCGAAGGCTTTTGCGAGGTCCAGGTAGGCTGTGTGGACTACCTTGCCCTCGTCTATGGCTTTGGTAACTGTTTCAAAGAAATCAACTAGGTTTAAGAGGCAAGATCTGCCCTTAACAAAGCCAAATTGGGTAGGGTCCAGTGTCTGGAGGCTCCCAATGTCTTTGTTTATGAGTCCCATGATAATACGCTCCATAGCTTTACAGACCAGACTAGTCAGGCTTATGGGGCGATAGTTTCCGGGGTCCGTTGTGGCACCACCTTTGTGGAGTGGGACCACTGTAGCTGTATGCCATTCTTTGGGTACATATCCTGTAGTAAGGCTAAGTTTGAACAGTGACTTAATGTGAGGGTTCAGTTCTTCTTGGAGCTCGTGTAAGACACAGCCTGGGACACCGTCTGGTCCCATAGATGCTGTGTTTTTTGCTTTGGAGAGGGCAGCTTTCACCTGTGCATCTGTGATGTCAGGGAGGTTACATTCAGTTGGGATAGGCATTTGCTCCTTTGGGGGGGGAAGGAGGGTAGAAGTTTGCGCTGAATCTGTCTGCCAGGATGTTGGCTATGTCTGTAGGTTTGGTATATTTTGTACCATTATGCAACAATTCAGAGCATATCTGGAAGTTTCCGCCCATGGTCCTGACATAACTAAAGAAGGCCTTGTGATTATCTTTAGTGTCTAGGGCAATTTTTCTTTCGAAACTGGCCTTTGATGATTTTATGAGAGAATGAAGTTTCTTGCTAGTACTGATCAGAGATGCCTTCCCTTTTTGGGATTTTGCTCTGTCATGTAGTAGCTTCCTTCTTCTGTTGTATAGCTTATTTATGGCCGGGGTCCACCAGACCAGTCTCCTGTTTTTGGAGGAGTGAGTCTTGGTTTTATTTGGGATAGCACGATTCATGCATTCCTGCAGGTGCTCATAGAATGCATTTGTAAAGGATTCTGCGGATTGTGCTGTATTATCCTCTGGCCCAGAGGCTTTAAAGGATTCCATCTCAGTCTTGAGAAGTGCAAAGTTGGCTTTTGAGAAATTATTTACAGTGATTTCCTTGGCTGGGGTGGGGACGGGATATGGATGTCCGGGGAAATTTGTTTATGGTCTGATCTTACCAATGAGGGGTTTACCTCTGGTGTAGAACATAGAGTCCCTATGTTAGTGATGACCAGGTCCAATATGTTGTTCCCTCTTGTGGGAGTGGTGACCAGTTGTTCCATTGTGTTAGAGTTTATAAATTCAAGGAACCATTGGGCGCGGGTGTTTGGGCTTGAGTAGTTTTCCCAGTCAATGTCTGGGTAGTTGAAGTCACCCAATAACATAGTGTTTGGAGAGACCTTCATATTCTCCAGTGTTCTCAGGAATGCTAAGTGGGGTTCCTGTAATAGGGAGGGTGTTCTGTAGCAGGCTACAAACTGAAAGGCAGTTTTGCCCACTGTTAGTTGCACATGGATGGTTTCCGATGCTTCGTGCAGTGCCACCAACCTGGAGGTGTAGGTATCTTTGATGAATATAGATACTCCTCCTCCTTTTGTGCTTCGGTCCGAGTTTTGGGGCCGAAATGCATGGTATGGGTTATAACCTGGCAGTGCTGGGGTGCTTTCAGGAGCCTTGAACCAGGTTTCTTTTACTGCACAGACATAGATTTTCTCCATGCTGAGGAGAGCCTCGACTGCGTGCATCTTGAGGTTTAGACTTCTGGCATTGAGTGGCATTACCTTTAGTTTTTTTATCCTTGGGTTGTCTATGGAGGTGGGTTTGTCCTTTGAGCCTTGCCTAAAAAAGGCACTATGGGGGTGGCAAGAGCCTTGGCCAGTAGACGAAAGCCTAAGGGTGACAGGTACAAGCTGTCCCTAGCGAAGCAATGTGGCTTGTCCAGCATGTCATCCCAGGCTGACAGAAACTGGATCCCCTTTGAATGACACCAATACTTTAGCCAATTGTTGAAACTGATCATTTTGTCTTTATACTGTGGCATCATTCTTGGTGAGGGCAGTATGCTACTCAAGGTCAGGGTCATACCAGCCTTGGCTACATGGTCAGATAGCTCCTCTATGTCTCTTTTCATGTAGTCCAGGGAGGTACTTTTCAGGTCATTCACACCAGCATGGACAATGACGGAGTCATACTTGTACTTGCTTTGGAGTGACCTGATTGCTTGTGTTATGTGGCAGATCCTGGCACCCTACAGGCAGCTTACAGTGACCTTCTCTTTGTTCAGTCTGGTGAGCAGGACGTCAGTGTGCTGGACAATAGAGTCCCCTATAACAAGTGTATTTGGTGTGTAGTTTGGCTTTAAGGGCTGTGACTGTGAGGCACACTGATTTTGTGAGATATGTGATTTGTGGGTATTGTTGAGGGGTGGCTGTTGCTTGGATATCTGCTTAGGAGGTCTTTGCTGTTTAGGCAGATTTTTATTTAGAGCCTCCGAGTATGTTTTTGTGTGTTTATGTGTTGTGTATGCAGATGCAATAGGTCTGTGTGAAACTGGATTTGTGGTGCGGGTGGTTACCTTTTCCTCCTGACTGACTGTGCCAGTCTTGGGCTGAGAGAGCTCTGCCTCCAGTTTGGCTGTGTAACTGCATCTCTCACATGTATTAGAATTTGTTGGAAGGAGGAGAGGGTTGTCTGTGTACATAAGGCAATTGTAACATTGCCTCAAAATTCCCAGATTCACCAGCTGGACTGGAGAGTCACCTTGAAACTGACCCTTGGACATACCAGATTAGTATAGGGAGCTGTTTTTTTACTGATCAGATTAGGGGAAGGGAACTGATTTTTCACTTGATCAGGAAGGACCAATCAGGAGCCTAAATCTTATGAGAAGTGCTGCACTTTTGAGTATGCTCTCCTTCAAATGAAACATTAAACCGAGAATGCATCTACTTGAGCTGATGGTAGGTCAGGAGGACGTCAAAGATTCCATGGCACCTATTGAAAAGTGTAGGGGTTCTTTATTAATTATAGCAACTTATATACACTATTTATATTATATGCATTATAAACATTATATAAATAATTTACATGTGATTGCATCTTACATTACAACACAATACAACTTCATGTATTTCAATTATTTCCCCCACTCTTGTTTTCCACAACCAAAATAGTATCTTCTTCAAAATTTCAGATACTGATCATTTCCCATTATAGTTTATTTCATTCAGTCTTTCATTTCATACCACCCATTTTCCTGTCAACATTTTATACATATTCAAAGAAGCTGCATGGATTATGGTATTGATTAACCCTAGTCCTCCTTCTTCTTCCTTGACAATACAAAATTCCTCTCCTTACAGGATTTAGTCTTGAACCCTATATAAATGACAGTATAATCAACAATTATTTTTCATACTTAGATGTTATTATATATACACTTGTCAAATAGGCTATTTTACCTAAAAGAATAGAATTTATTAAATATACTTTTTTTTCTTATATGGCAATCTATATGATCTCCAAAATATATTTATCTCTTTCAACTTTTGTACATGTCTTTCCCATTGTAATTCTCTCTTTATGGTTATCCCAAATGTTATTCCCAAAATATCTGTCTCTTTGTCATTAAAATGAATACCTTCTAATTCACTCAAACATCCAATCCTTTTACTTTTGTCTTTATTAACACTTAAGCCAAGTATATTTAAATACTTAAATAAGTTTCTCTTTCCTTGCTCCATCCATTTCTTATTTTTAGTAATTAAAACTATATCAACTGCATATATAAGAATAATTCTGACATATATTCCCTCTTGCATCCTATACCTTGCTGTTTTTAATTCTCTATTCATTTCTTTTACAATCACATCCATAACTATTACAAATAATATACTACTTGCTGAACAACCCTTTTTTTCCCCTCAATCTAGTGTTATCTCTTCATTTAACCATCCATTTAATATTATTTTTATATTATTATTCTCTTATACTGATCTTATAACTTTTATCATTTTAGCATTTGTATTATAATCTCTTAATATACTCTATAATTCCTTGTATTGTATTCTATCAAATGCTGTACTCACATCTCCTACCATTGCTTTAGTTCCACCTTTTTATTTATAATATCATGTATTACCTCTCTTACTATCCATAATAAATCTTGAGCTCCTTTCACTTTTTTCCAAAAATCATAGGCTCTATCAACCTCTCCACACCTTTTCCTAATCTTCTTTCTGTTATGCTCATGAATATTTCTGATCCATATTGTTTAATCCTACTGGTTTCCAATTTCTAATATCCTTTTTCCTTTCTTCCATATGAATTTTGTGTCCCCCATACATATCTCTTTTTATTAATCCCTTTTTATAACCATTCTTTCAAAACTCCTTCAAAATATACTTTTGTCAATCTTTCATATTATAATACATATGATACTCAATGCCATCTATTCCTGTAGCTTTTTCCATATCCAAAACGTTTAAAATTTCATGGGACTCTCCTGTATGTATATTTTTCCATAATTGCTTTGTCTTCTTTACTTAATTTATTTACTTTCCATATTTGCCTCATTTTAACTTACTTTTCTTAAATTAATTTTATATACTCACTATTACCTCAAATATTTTTCTTGTGCATTCACTCTTTCTTCTTCATTATTTTCCAATTCTCTTATTATCCTCTCATTTTCTCTCACTATTTTGCTCAAATATGGCGACATTTCTTCATTTTTCCCTTGTGGAAAATACCTTTGCCTATATAACATTTTTTTAATCTTTCCTTGGTTCATTGCATATATTTCTTTCTCCTTTTCATAAAATGTGTTTGTTGTTTTTTAACACCTATTTAAATACTATCTGGCTTAATAACTTATATTTTGATTTTGTTTCCTTCTTTTCATCACTTGATATTTAAAAAAAGACATTTTTTGTATTTCTCTTTAAAGCTTATCCACGGATCACTCCAGTTTTCATAGAATATTCTCATTTCTACATGATCTTTCCATAACGGGTCAGTTTCCTTTCTCTGTCCTTCATCTAAGCCTTTTTCATTCAATCTTTTAATAACTTTACCTAACCTTATATGTTCTTCCTTTTCCTTTACTTTAAACAATTTGTAAACTCTTATGCATCTGAAATACTTGGCACACCATATGATGATCTTCTGGTGCTGGACTATTTTTTTATGACTGCTTGCTTTCACAGCTGCAATACCTTGTACACTGAGCAATGGAAGGAGGTTCACACTGGCTGTTGCTGGTATAGAATGCAGCTATATGATCCCTGTAAATCAACATGCAATATGTGTGTGTGTGTGTGTGTGTGTGTGTGTGTGTGTGTGTGTGTGTGTGTGTATGTATATATATATATATATATATATATATATATATATATATATATATATATATATATATAGAGCTGTCATAAAATTAAAAGTGTAATACAATAAAACATTCATAAAGATTAGCACTTTCTGATAATTCAAAATCGTTCATCAGATCAAACCTTACATGCAAACAATTCTCTATTTAAAAACTTCACCAGGGAATCAAAATCATCACAATAGTCTATGCTCTTTTAGGGCTGGTTTGAGAGGTAGATTGCTGTTAAGCCCATGTAGTTTATCAGCCTGTAAGTTACCTATCCAGTTCATCTCAGCTGTCTCAGTAACATTCACTAAATCTCCTCCACTTGTATTCTCATTAATGACCTGTAGGGCAAAGAAGCAAAAGCTGTGACCATTGTTTTCAGTATATGTTTCATCAAAGGATTCTTAGAGTCATTTAACCTAATGTCACTTATATGTTTTGAAATGCGTTTCATAAACTGGTGGTTAGTCTTGTCATCATAAAAGGAACTGCATAAAGTCTGCATACATTCTCAGCTTTTATATTTTGCCATTCACTGGATATACAAAAACATTTACAACAGGTGCATATATGGCATGGAAAAGTTCCTTTCTAATATCAAATGAAATGATGAAAATGACTAGACAGCAGCAAATGCTATGATTAAGAGCATGTTTTTTGAAAGAGGATATGACCGTAATGAAGTTGAAAGGATCTCCAAAGAAGTTTCATTAGTAAGAACATGTAGAGGAGCACCATACTTTTCAAGTGGGCACTCTTTGCAGCATGAGACTTTACGTCACAACTGGTCACTTAGGAATAGGATAGTTTTGAAACACACTGCTGACACACGACAGATAAGTAATATTATTAAACGTAATTGGTATATTCTCACTCGTGATGAAAACATTAGAAGAATTGTTGGTGACACACTGTGTTTCTCATTTAAGAATTGAAAGAATTTAAAGTGGATTTTATGTAAAAGCTCTTTTACCAAATCTAAGCAGATTTCTAGCAAAAAAGGAAGTTTTCCATGCTGTATGTGCTCCTGTTTTAAATATATTTTAACTTCAGATGTTTTTGTACATCCACTGAATGGCAAAATATACAAGCTGAGATTGTATGCAATCTGCAGGACCAGAAATGTTATTTATGGTGCTTGCTGTGTTTTATGCAGTTCCTTTTATGTTGGCAAGACTAACTGCCAGTTTATGGAATGCATTTCAGAACATGTAAGTGACATTAGGTTAAATGACTTTAAGAATCCTTTGATTCTTGTTGTTTTTTGTTTGTTGTATGTGTGTGTGTGTGTGTGTGTGTGTGTGTGTGTGTGTGTGTGTGTGTATATATATATATATATATATATATATATATATATATATATATATATATATATATATATATATATATATATACACATGAGATGGAAACATTCTTACATTCTTAAGACCAGTGGCTTTCTAAGACATCACAGGTTATCACTGGATTTCATTTGAGTGTAGTATTGAATTCCCATGTGGGTCAAGGACTACAAGGACTGCAGTCATCATGCACTGGGAAATATTTGCCTTGCAGCATAAAGGCAATGTTGTCCAGGACAATAATGACAAGTTCAGCCAGACAATCCACAATGCTAGATCATGAAGAAAGGGATGCTGTTTGACTGGTGAGATAAGTAAGTCAGTAATGAAAACCGCATATTCTTCTAGTGTCTAGAGATCAGATAGTGGGCAACTGGTACCAATCATTCAGTCTACTGAGAAAGATCTTTAGGTCCCCAGAGATGCTTGAAATAATTATAACAATCACATGTAGGAGTATGATTCCCTGAGGACAGGTTAGGGTAAGTACAGACAGTGTCACCAGTTATTGCATTACAGTTTTACAGTCTCCAAGGGGATTCATCAGTGCTATGACTGAGAAGTCCTCACTAAGTGTCAAGACCAGCTGTACAAGGGTTGCGCTTCTGGCTGGGTTCCTTACTACTAACACTAGATACCTAAACTTGTACAATCAGCATATGCTCATTGACAATAGAAGGAACTTATTTTGCCTAGTACTCTAAAACAGTGTATCACTTTCCTTTTTATTTCCTCATCTTTCTAGAACTCCTGCTGGATATCCAGGCATCCAGATATACTACGACTTGAGACAACAGCTCAAGGAACACCTCTTCACCCAAATTAAGTACAACTGCACTCACTCGGGTCACATTACATGAAGCCTGGAGCTCTCTCTCACACCCCTTTTTCCCTGCTTCATCCTTCCTTATCTCTTCTTGTCATCCCCTGACTTGCTTCCTCTCAGTCATCCTTCTTCTCCTTGCATTTCTTACACTTCTCTCCTTTCTACTCCTCTTCTCTCTGTACGCCTCTCTCTCCATTTCTCCACCCATGGTATCTTTTCCTGCAACTCTTCTCACTTGTGTCTTCTAATGTCCTCATACCTTTCTATATAATGATATGCCGCTATCCTTGCAGCATAAGCCATCTCAGTCATTATGGCTACATTTTATACAAAAAGTGCTGCTAAGCATAATTCCATTTTACACCCATGTTTTCACTTTGTAAACTTCTTCTTGAACTACACACTGTAGTATTCTTTTTGCATCTGTAAATATGTATGTTTTATAGCATATCCTTGTATCTGTACATATGTTTTGTTCATTTCTTTGTGATACTATTTAATTTGCCATGTGCCTGCAAATGATCCGGTGAGATCAGGCATTCCCCTAGTAAACAAAAATAAATAAACAAATAAGTAAGTAAATAAATAAATGAATAATGAAGTTCTCCCTTAAGTTCTTTATATGGTTTAGTATACCAGCCAAAAATCAACAGGATTCCTTCCACAAGCTGTATCATCAGGGTTCTGGTTCTTTCCTGTTCTCTTTATTTTTCTTGGCTGCTCTTGAAATTTTACTAATCATATGCGTTTCATTTTTCCCTCTGCTGTTTTTTTTTTCACAGCTGTACATTTTTGGATTAGCAACCCAACCATGTCCTGTAAAGTCTCTGTCCTTTGTAGTCCATATCCTTGCAGTCATCACAACATCTGTCTAGGGAGTAGACTCAAGAGATAGGCAGGTTACATACCTCTCAACTTCTTAGTGCAAGAAATTTGGACAAAACCTAAGATAATGGGGGACAAAGGCCCAAAAATAGGGACAGAGTTTAAATATTGCTCTTATTTATAAACTTAGAAAGTTGTTAGAATAACAGGAATTGTTTTCACATGCATTTTTCTGAAGGATATGAAGTCTAAAACTCAAATGCATGTCATTATTTACTGACTTCAATCCTCAGTGCTTTGCCAGAAAATCACAAATCTTATGAGGAACAGACCAAAAATATGAGGCAAAAATCTGGCCAATCTGTGAAAAATCTGTACAGTTGAGAGGTATGGCAGATTATCATGCCACTCTGGTGGACTCTAGTGAAGTTGCAGCTTTTTTTTTTTTTAATATGTTTAATGTAATGTAAAAGGAAGGTGTAATCTACCCACTTACCACAAATTACCAGGTGACCTAGAATCACATCCTTGAATACCTCCAACAATGGACAAGTGGCATGGGTATGCATTAAGCCATAAAGCCTTTATAGATGAAAATAGCCTCTGTTAGTTTTTACTGGGTGAGAGTAAAATGAATGTGAATATCTTCCACTCAAAGCCTCTTCACTGCAATGAGTTCCCTTTTGACTTCATTGCCCATAAAAACTGGTCCCACATTGTAAAGTAGTAAATCCCTTTTTTTAAGCATGTTGGACAGACTCTTCAGGCTAGGGTTTTAACTACTGCAGGAACATGGCTTCCAGTAAAGCTCTGTAGTTAATGAGGAACGAAAGCACTTACTTTTATTACAATGTCTTGACTCTGGTGACCACTTTTTTTTTTAAAGGAAATAAAATGGAATATATCATTGTTGTTGGCAGTTTGTATTGCTACCACTATGAAACTGCAAACAATTATATCTGGTATCTAGTTGGTATTTACGTTTAGAACTATATCTGCAAAAGAAAAGTATTCCTGAAGATTGGAACATGTGCTTCCATTGGTGTCTGTAGTCAAATGGCAACTCAGACTGAGCTTGCAGTGGCATTACTTAATACTCGCAAAACTCTTACAGCTGCTGTATTATTGACATGATATGGGGCATAGCAACAGAAAAGCTAGAAAAGGCAAAGCAAATCGAAAAATGGCTATTATTTACTGTGAAACTGCTGATGTGGAGATGTCTGCTTCTTGATGTCCCGACCATCACTTCCAAAACATGTAGCTGGTTAACCAACTCTTTCATTTACTGCAGTAAGATACATTTACTTTTCAGTAATCTCTGACTCCAGTTCTGCTGGAAACATTTCATGAAGTTTTATAAATGTTTGATTAAAAAAAAAAAACAAAAAACAAAAACAAAAAACAAAACAAAAACAGCTTTATGAGCAAGCCATTTTCCCCTACCAGGTACCGAGACTGAACTTTTTTCTTTTTTTTGTCAAAGTTTTATGAAACATACCTTGTTTTCCTTCCGTTAACACTGACTTAAACTATCAGCTTAAGGATCACACTGATGACAGACTAGCAACATAAACACATACAAATAAAATATAACCAGTGATTACTGCCTTGCAAACTTTCATGTTCATACTCTAGTATATGTGTGTGCGTGCACGTGTCTGTGTGTGTGTCTGTGCGTGCGCGTGTGCACATGTGTGTGTGTGTGTGTGTGCGCATATGTGTGTGTGTGTGTGTGTGTGTGTGTGTGCGTGTGTGTGTGTGTGTGTGTGTGTGTGTGTGTGTGTGTGTGTGTGTGTGTGTGTGTGTGTGTGTGTGTGCGTGTCTCTGTGTGTGTGCATGTGCGTGTGCGTGTGTGTGTGTAAATGGCTGAGATAATAGAAGTGACTCTGTAGAGTTTCAGGTTTGGTTATGTGAAATGCCATCTGTATTACTGTGAATTCATTTGCTATGAACTGCTGTTAATGTTTATTTGCTTGGTAATGAAACTGCTTATGGGGTTGTTGCTGTTTGGCTTTGCTGTCATTCACATTACTGCTTGGTCATTTGACATACTCTGTTCTAAACCTTGGTTAACCTGCCCAATATGCCTCATACTGCTCTGCTCAAGTCTGCCTTAGGAAATGTGCTTTTTGTCTCTGAGGTTATTCCCAATTACCAGCAGTAAAATAAACACATTTATCAACAAGCAGATGATTTTGTTTCAGCATAGATAAAGTAATCCATAATATTGCTGATAAGTGATATCTGTCTAATTCTGAGAACTGAAAATGGTTTTGATGTGTTATGTGTTCTTTTGATAGAAACAACTTTTCCATCTAATCAAGTTATATAAAAATGAGTTGCAATGGGCATGGATATTCATCAGCTAAATGTGCTAAGAGCCTTGGATGATTTTCAGTTATTTTGTTGGAGAGAATTTATGTAATTTATCCAACTTTGTTTACTTTAATGCATTTCATTTCAATGCAGAACATTAGCATGCTGTTAATAGCTATCTCATTAGACTGATAAACACAAACAAAATGTTTAAATTAAAATATCTGTCATAACACTGCTGTAATTGATTTGTTTAGTACTTTCATTCTTGAGTCCTGTTGTTAGGTGTTGTTGTCTATTCATGTCAATATAACCAGATGCATACCTCTCAACTGTCCAGATTTTGCCTCATATTTTTGGTCTGTTTGTGGCTTTCTGGCAAATTACTGAGGAGTGAAGTTACTAAATAATGACAGACATTTGAGTTTCAGACTTTACATCCTACAAAAAATGCATGTGAACACAAACCATGCTCTTCTAGTAACTTTCTATGATACTATTTCCCTTCAGCCTATTTTAGTTTCAAGATCTAATTATATTTCTTATTGTTCTATTTTTATGAAGGTTTTTTAATATTTTATATGGAGATTATTTAGCAATGTTTTATAGTGAATTATTTTTGTCCCTTTAAATGTATGAGTTCAAGATTCATTGTTTAATTGTTTGTAACTGACTTCTTGGTTGTGTATGTAAGTCTCTTCTTTTTGTAATTAGTGTGATTCTGATGAAGTCCATATTTGCATGGATGAAAGTGCTTAATCATTTTTAATAAAGCAATATATTATTGTTTTATGTGGTGTTCAGTGTTATTCTGTGGTTTGTTGACTGCAAGGATACTTCATTTTGTTTTTATTGTTGTTTATTTATTTATTTATTTACATTTGTTGACCGGGAGTGTCCGACTGGACGTAGGTCCATTTTCAGCGGAGGCCTGGGGAGAAAAGCTCCACAGTTAAAATATACAGACAGTAGTTACATTGGATTTACATAGTAATTATTTTTATTTTTAGTTTATTAATTACCTTAGAATAGTTTTAAAGCATTTTAATATACTGCTGTGATAGCATTTTGAAATTTCCGACTTCATGTTTTCTAATGGAATATTGATTTCAGAATATTTGGCTTGTTAATTCAATATGCTAATTGATTAAGTAGCGATTCGCTAGAGAGTATTTAAACCCTCTGTGGCAATTCATATTTCAACTTGATAAAGCTCGGTAACAACCGAGCGAAAGCGCTTGTTTTTACCTGCTGTTCGTTTTTACCTACTGGTTGTACCTAATAAAGTATTAACTTTACATCGGTTTGGCTCCTTTGCCTTGGATTCATTATTCTTCTGGATTTACATAGTGATTAACAATTTGATTAACATAGCAATTAATTACAAACATAGTTACAGATGAAGAACATAGTACATCAGTAGACAACTAGAATCTTTATCTGCGAAGTACATAACAGACATTAACAATTGTTACAATAAGAAGTTCCTGCTGTATAATAAGTAGTAGACTTATGAGCATCCGAGTTTGCTATAATCAAGGTAGTTAGTGGGGTGGAAAGAAAGGTAGTGGTTGGATGGGGTGGGTGATATTAGAGTGGAAGTTGCAAGGGCATAGCCAGTATGTTTTTAGGTGCACTTTTAGTAAAGTTTTGAGGTAGGTGCATGATGGTACAGAGGTAATTATGGGTGGGAGGGAGTTCCATAATGTGGCTATTGCACAAGAGAATAGTGCTTCACCAGCAGAGTTATTGGCTTTAGTGATCTGCAAGTGATTTTTGTTGCTGGATCTTAGTGGTCTGGTGGTGTGATAGGGTTGGAGTAGATTCTGGAGGGATGGGACATTTAGTGGATGGTTTACTAGTTTGTGGGCGAGTGAGAGTTGATACCATTGAAGGAGGTGAGGGAGTTCAAACCAGCCCAGTTCAGTAAGTGAAAGACAATGTGGTGACTACAGTAGGATGCCCCTGTGGTGAATTTGGCGATTTTGTTGTAGCAGGTCTCTAGCTTGTTTAGATCGCATTGCCTTAGGTTGGTTTATACTGGAGAGGCATAAAGTAGGGTGGAGATAAGGTGGGAATTTGCTACTGAAATCTTTGCTGCTTTGGTGAGAAGTTGCTTATTTCTGTATAACTCTCCTAGTTTTTTGTGAACTTTTTTATGGTCATGGATATGTGAATGTCAAATTTTAGTTTATTGTCTATTTCTACTCCTAGCAATTTGGTGTGTTCTGTTGGGTGTATAGTGGTGTTGTCTTTTGCAGTGATGTTAAAGTGAGAGTTGTTTTGAGTATGTTTGGTGGGTTGGAAGATGAGTAGTTTAGTTTTGTTTGGGTTGAGTATTAATTGGGCATCGGATAACCAAGTTTCAACAGAGGAAAAGGCTTCCTGTGTGACTTTTTGCAGTTTGGGTAGGGACTGGGCTGAGCAGATGATGGTTGAGTCATCTGCGTATTGTATGAGTGTGCCATGTTTGGTGGCAGAGGCTAGATTATTGGTGAAAATAGAGAAGAGTAGGGGTCCAAGGATGGATCCTTGGGGAACCCCTATAGAGACAGGTATTTGGGGAGATATGTCATTCTGCCATACAACAGATTGTTGGCGGTCAGACAGGTAACTCTGAAACTAGTTGGTGACTGATTGTGAGAAGGATAGGTTATTGAGGACAGAGATAAGTTGTTTGTGTGGGACCATGTCAAATGCTTTAGATAGGTCTAGGAAAGTATCAGAGGAGAGATAGCCATTGTTTTTATGCTGAAGGATAGTGTTAGTAAAGGAGAGTAAGGCAGTGGTGGTGCTATGGTTTGGTTGGAAACCATGCTGAGTACTGGAAAGGAGGTTGTTAGTAAGGAGGTAGTCTGAGACCTGAGAGTGAATGCATCTCTCTAGTATTTTGGAGAGTGGAGAGAGAATAGCTATGGGGCGGTAATTGGTTAGTTCTGCGGAGGGTCCACCTTTGTGGAGGGGAATTATATGTGATACTTTCCACAGTGTGGGAACATAACTTTCTGACAGAGATTGGTTAATCAAGATGGATAATGGGGCCAGAGCATCAGCTGTGATTTGTAGGTATTCACTTGGGAAGTTGTCTGATGCTAATTTGGTGGGCTTAAATTTAGTTAAGAGTTTTTTTATGTTGGAGGTAGGTACAGGAGAAAAAGAGAAGGCAGTGGGGAGATTACTAGTTGAAGGTGTGGGTTGGAGGGGTGGGGGTTGTGTTGTTTAGCTAGTGATAGTATGGTTTGTGTGAAGTGTGTGCTGAATGAGGTAGCAATATTTTTGGAGGAGTGAGGGATGTTAGGAGGAGGAGGGGTACTGACTTTACCTGGGTGGAGGATGGAGTTTATGGAGGACCAGAATTGTTTGGGGCTGTGTTGGGAGGAGTCTAGGGCAGACTGGTAGTATTGGAATTTGTCCTGTTTTATTAGCTTTTTGACTCTATTGCGTAGTTTTAGGAATTTCTGTCTAGTTGAGGGGGTTTTGGTTTTGCGCCAGTGCTCCCAGGCTTTATCCCTGTTAGTTGCTCTTGTGAGGGGGCTAGAAACAATCAGGTAACAGAGTAAACTGATAAATGAGCATATGATAGTGAATGTGGAGACTCAGGTAAGTACTCTGTATTTCCACAAGCTATCAGTTAACTGTGCCTCAGTTCAGGCAGTTTTAATAAGTTCTATGGCAGAGCCGAGCATGAGGTGCTCAAAGGGTGGTTGTAGTTTTAAAAATGGTGCCTGCCACAGATATTATTTATTAACTTTGGGATTGGCTTAAGGTAATAAACAGGGAAGGGGGATGGGGAGAACAAGGGTGTGAGCAGGCAGTTATTTTGTACTGCTGCTACTGAGCCAAAGGAAAGACAAGTTTGTGTTTAAGAAACAATCTGAATTGACCAAGGACTGCTCTGAAACTGTAAGTCATTTCTTAACCATTTCTCACGTGGAAAAACAGGATAACCTTGTATCAGTAGGCTACTGTGGTCTCAGTTTAAATTAACAAACACACAGTATTTATCAGTTATGGATACTATTTGCTAACAGAAGGGAATAACAGAGAAAAATGGAAGATGAGTGTGTGTGTGTGTGTGTGTGTGTGTGGGGGGGGGCTGCTTACAAGTCAAAGCAGAGTGCTCTCCAGGGGAAAATGAATATTGGCATAAACAGGTAGACACATACTCAAAGTTAACTTTAGCTGTTTGCAGACAGTTCAGCCCCTGACTGCGCTTTTTGGTTGGACTTTGAGTTGGAGTATCATTTCACCTATTTTTATTTGTTGATAACTTTCTAGCTTCACAAGAGCAATGTTTAAAATCTGTCATTATTTTGGTCCTTTATCCACCCAATTATTTTAGATTATGTCCAGATCTCTTGCATTAAGAGCTTGGGAGGTATGCCAGATTGTTTTAGATTATGTCCAGATCTCTTGCATTAAGAGCTTGGGAGGTATGCCAGATTGTTTTAGATTATGTCCAGATCTCTTGCATTAAGACTTGGGAGGTATGCCAGATTGTTTTAGATTGCTGCACTTGGGAGGTATGCCAGATTGTTTTAGATTGCTGCACTTGGGAGGTATGCCAGATTGTTTTAGATTATGTCCAGATCTCTTGCATTAAGACTTGGGAGGTATGCCAGATTGTTTTAGATTGCTGTACTTGGGAGGTATGCCAGATTGTTTTAGATTGCTGCACTTGGGAGGTATGCCAGATTGTTTTAGATTATGTCCAGATCTCTTGCATTAAGAGCTTGGGAGGTATGCCAGATTGTTTTAGATTATGTCCAGATCTCTTGCATTAAGAGCTTGGGAGGTATGCCAGATTGTTTTAGATTGCTGCACGTATTAGATATCAGTCCCTTTTGTACTTGCACACAATTTTACATTACGTTCACATAGGTCTTTTAAGCCTGTATTTAAACCTGTATTACTGTGCAGAAAAAGTTACGGTATCTGATACAAAGCATTTTAATCCCAAATCCTTTTATCTATCTATCTAGCTAGCTAGCTACATATCTTACATCTGACTGTGCTGCATACAAGACACCTTTTGCTTTGAATCGTACTTTCTCATGTGTACATTTTGGTAGTCAAATGCCCATTGTAAGAATGTTTCCCACATTTCATCCATAAATATATCAATGAAGTCACCTTATGAGTCCCAAAACTAAAATAAAGGACTTTTTTGTTGTGACTAAATCTGCCACTGGCATAGCTTCTTTTTTAATCCTCATGTAGAATTGATGAGGAATTATGCAGTGCAATAGTGTAATAATATATCTATAAATGGGACCCTCTAACCTCCTCTCCACATTACCTTCACTAATCAGTTACATTAAGATTCCCCACTTGCAGGCATTAGTCCACGGTGGGGGTGGGGTAAGTCAGATATGTACTGGAGAAAGCTGAATAGGAAGATCAGTTAAGGATTTTGGAATATAGCTAATGGCAGACAGCTGCAGCAAGACTCCCCCCCCCCCCCGCCAAAAAAAGCTATGTATTCAGTTAACATATTCTAGATATATCTAAAACCTAGTTAGTGTCATTTATCATCACGGGAGATCCTGCTTCTGCAGAATATACAAAACCTTACCACCACAAAATGTATTAATCAAACTTACAAATATATGTATAGTGCTGATGTCTGTCTTTTTGTGTATTTGTGTAGTTGTTGTAGTAGACTGTTTCTTCAAGGATATACACTGCCAATAATGAATAATACTTTTATTTTAAGGCTTATATGTACCTTTCCTTCTTAGAAAGAAAATTGTTTATAACATCATCCATTCATAGGTGTAAACTGAGCACTTATCCCTTGATTGTAATGTTTCTTCATACACTTCACAAATTATAGTTTTAATAGCTATTCCATTTGATTGAACCAGATGGCAGATGTATGACTTTAATGAACATGGCCCGGTGAAATAATTTCATTATGCAGTAGGTCAGTGCAGGTCAGGCTTGACAAATGTCATCCCTGAGGTGCCATTGTCTTTAGTGAAACAAGAATTGCTGTGTAGCAATTAATGGCTTAATTTTCTACTTTCTTCACTGTATTGCAATCTCAGGGGTTAAATCAAAATCCCAAGGTATGAGAGTTACATTTGTAATGTTTTTAATTTATCTACAACTGTGCCAAGAAATATAATGAGAATCTGCAAATGTGCATTATTTACTAACACATAACAGACATCTTAAGAGGTGCTGATATTGTTGCTGTTACAGTTATGCATTATTTTGGATTTTTCTGTAAAATGAGTCATTTGATAATATTAATTTTATCTGCATTGGCACGATCTCCCATCTGCAGCTGTTGCTCTGTCATTTCACACTGTCTGGTCATTACAGCACATTACTTGGTATGATTACAGCTTATACAGAAAATTGTTGTAGGATGAAGCAAGAGAAGAGAGAGGTGTGTTGTGCAAGTATTGTGTTATTATGCTGCAACTGTACCACTGTCACTTAGCTACAGCAATGATAAACTTAATGTCTTTGTATATGTGCAGGCTATTTAGTAATTTCTTTGTGTGCTAGATGGGTGGCTTGGTCTAAGAGCCCTTTTTAGCCAATGATCAAGCCTGAAGGAAACAAAAGTAGCCAGAAGGAACAAAATATGCAATTCAAAAATAATGCTGATGCCTTCAAAATGTACTAACCACTTTTGTTACAGATGTAGAAGAATGAAATGATCCATTAAATACTACAATTTAGTCTTCCAGTTGGTCAGCTCCATTTGGCATAGATGGCTAAAGCCTGGACAATGGCTAAGTAGCAGCTTGAGTGCTTACCAGAGCTGGCCCAATGGATAAGAACAATAGGTCTATGCCTGTTCACATCTCTCAGGGAGGCCGGATGCAATGCATGTTCGCAGAGCACAAGGGTTTCTTGTTTCCCTGGTAGAGACCAGAGAACTGTGCAAAATGGGGTCATTTGTGGACCTGTGGTAGTCACTGAAGAGATTGACAGTCCTGTGCTAACTCCACTGCGCATGCTCCTGTAACACATAGTGGAGATACACAGAAATGTTGTCATTAAGAAAGAAAACTTATGGTAGTCCCATTCCAAGGTCACCTAGTCCTCCCGTCAGGAATGAATCAGCTACAGAGGTCCCATTACAGGACAGAACGGATCATTATGGTGGCAGGGCAGATAAACGTCAGTGAAGGATGGGGCAGAAAGGCATTCAAAAAAACTTAAGTATTCCAACTAGTTTAATAAATCAATCACTTGCTAGTTTCTTTCAGATGTGTCTCCTACACTGTCACCTCATTTCTTTGTAGAAACCTGAAAAACATCAATAACAACTTGTTGATACCTATAGCACATTGGTTTTAAAAGAAGGTCAGTGCGGATGACAAAGATTCACTAGGCACAGCCTTTGCCCCTTGCACCACCTTAGTAATGCATGTGAACCCTAATCTTGCCCCTGCCCCTAACCCTACCACTACACCTTAGCTTAAAAAGACCTTTCCATAATGGTACAACTACACAAGAAAAGCTCAGATACACATACAGGCACCAAACACACTAAACACTAGATCTATCCTGTTACCTTACCTTTACCCTAACTGCAACCCACATACACTTGCACAGACACACTAAAGCTATGCTCTGAACTAACCTTTAGAGCAGTCCTAAACTCCACACACACACACACACACACACACACACACACACACACACACACACACACACACACACACACACACACACACACACACATACACACACACACATACACACACACACACTAAAGCTATGCTCTGAACTAACCTTTAGAGCAGTCCTAAACTCCACACACACACACACACACACACACACACACACACACACACACACACACACACACACACACTAAAGCTATGCTCTGAACTAACCTTTAGAGCAGTCCTAAACTCCACACACACACACACACACACACACACACACACACACACACACACACACACACACACACACACACATACACACACTAAAGCTATGCCCTTAACTAACCTTTATTCTAGTCCTAAACCACACACACACACACACACACACACACACACACACACACACACACATACACACACTAAAGCTATGCCCTTAACTAACCTTTATTCTAGTCCTAAACCACATACACACACACACACACACACACACACACACACACACACACACACACACACACACACACACACACACACACACACACACTAACACACTAATGTCACCTGGTTTTATTAATATATGATAGAAGAACATGGAAGAACTCAGCAAAATGGGAGTATTTTGGATTAGAACCACTGCACCACTGGAATAGGATGAGCAGGCTGAGGTTGTTTGGTGATCTAATCAGGTTTCAGAATAACCCATGGTCACCTCCTGTGACAGATGTACTAGGTGTAGTGCAATCAGAAGATATGCTGACAGCCTCAAGAGACACACCGGAGAAATGATAGCTTTCAAATGGTCTAGGAATGCATGAGGATACTGCAGGATGAGCTGCAGTTTGCTGCAGGAGATGCACAGCTCTGGTCAGTCCTACTCCGCGTGTTACTTCCATGACCCTCACCTGGACACATGGTGTAGAAAATGGAGAGGTAGATAATATAAAAGTTACATACTTATAGAAGAGGCTGTCACTCTGCTGTAACTATCCTTTAGCAATGAACTGTGCGTTGTTATTTGTTTGTGATTAAATTATGGATTTTTCTAGTAGACGCAGTAATATTTCTTATAACTACCATATTTTCATTTTTCTTTTTTTTTTCTTTGTAGTGCAGGCATCCAAATTTGCTTTCTGAAAATGACTTCATGCCTTCATCTGCAGTTGAAGTTGCCTACATAATACTCACCATCCTTGCTGTGATACCACCTCCATCACAATGGTCTTTAGTCTCACCATTATTATTCATCTTCTTCCTCTCTATGCCAGAATCCTTATCTTCCTCTTGCATTCTTCTGGTGTTTTAGATGAGACATTAAACTGATGTCATAAATCAGGCGGCATTTATCCAAAGCAGTTTGGAAATTTCTATTGAGTTCTGGTCAAATTGCTCTTGTCGGTTTAAATACCACATCAAGTCTCTGCCAAAAAATAGAAGACTGACCTAACTGGGATTAAACAAGACAATAAAAATAAACCAAAGCAAAAAATAAAAATCACATCCTTAAATATACTTGTCAAATAATAATGTCGATATCCCAGTTTCTTTCTTCATTTACTCTTTTTCCTCCCACTGTCAGTGACCCTGAGAGCAGTGATGAGAGAAACAGGCTATGTTTTTTTAATTCCTTTTGTTGTTTGATAATGCCTTCAACTCTGCATTTTCTTCCCACTGCTTATCTTTTCCCCTAAGCATATTAACACCATTTCTCTTCTTATACTCCATCCAACAAAGGTATATATAATCCTTTTAATCTGGGGCATCTTCCTTCTTTATCCACACTAGTTTAGCCGTGCGGTTATACAAATAGGCCCTTGGCATTAATACTTCAGAAATGTTTCCATGTATTTTAGCTTTTCATTTATTGGTATCTTGTCTGCGATGTAGAATCTGCTATCTTCTTAAAGGATGCTGATCTTTTAGTTGCACCATTATTTTTCCTGAACCTTATCTTTACTGCCTTTGCCAATATCTGATGTTTAAAATATATGGGACGGAAGAATAAAAAATAATTTTTAATTAAGTACTAAGTTGCTTCCAACCAGAGCTGGAATTTTTTTGAATAACATTTGAAAAGTTTAAAAAGAACAACATTTGAGAAAACAATAGGTAAGAGTCTATCATCGTCATCATAGTCAACCATATTTTCTAATTTTTACATGGAGTCAGGGTATCACACTGATGTTAGTCAATGTGACCATCTACAATAACTTTTGTAGATCACTGTGGCTGAAAGACTTCAACAAATGGATTGACACTACTAAAAATATCTGCTGGAAATGAGTCTTGTACTGCATTTGCTCAGCTTCAGGTAAGCCTCAAGTAAAATATTTTTGTGGTTCTGAAAGCTAACACTTCATTGGAACAAGATGAATTCATTAATCAGGTGCCAGATATAATGAACTATTATCTCTACATTTGTGCATGTTGTGTTTCACTTTTCAGTTGTTACTGATGATTGTTCCACTGTTGGTGTACAAAATTCAATAGATCTCTTAATTTCATTTAATGGAAGGTGTTACACAGAAGAAATTCTAACATTTCCCCTTGGTTTACCTGGTTGGGAAAAAATGATATAACCTTTCATAGCCATCAAGCCTCCTCTTGACCTGCACTAACCCACTCATTTCCCAAGCGGTGACAATCCTACAGCCCATGAGTCTGCAGTGAGACCATCATCCACAGTGGGGACCGGAGTCTTCTGTTTTTAGCTGTAGCAATCTGCCACGATTGTAACTTCTAATGGTGTCTAGGAGACATGTTTACTTACACAGGTGCTATAGACCAGTGGTTTAAGCAGTGGTCATTGTTTGCCACCCTCCAAGGCGGGAGAGATGGTGATAGCCACACCTCTCTCACTACCTCATACTAGCTCCCACACAGTCTAAGTCCCTAGTCAAGCTTCGGTCACTTGAGGCAAAGGCAATGCTTTAAATCGATAAGCCATGGAGTAAGCCAAGCTTGTAATACCATTCCATTCCTTTTGTTATGTTACACCTTGTAATATTATTCATCATATGGTTTGTGCACCTTCACATCCTTCTAATCCTCTGTATGTGGCATTATAACTAAAGGCACTTGGATTTTGACAGAAGACCACAATATGAGTTAAAATAGTATGTTTGTTAATACCAAGTCCATTGTCATTCTATGCAGGCAGTTTCCTTTTGTTCTTGGCTCATGCGTTCTCTTCTTCAATTTAACATTACCAGACTTCTGTATAGTTCTTTAGGCCACCCCTGAGCACTACTGGACATTTTTATAAAATAACCTGTTTACTATTGAATATCAGACTAATAAATCTCACTTTATTTCATGCTGGCTAGTACAAAGGCATATTTAAATAAGGAACTCTTTTACATGTGCTCTTTAACATCATCAATGCCTTGTTCAGGGATACTTAGTACACAACAGGGAGAGATGGGATTCAAACTACCAGTCAGTTTCTGCAGCTAACTTCTCTACCCATTGTACTTTGTGGCCATCTGCATACATTATATATATTTTTTGCCTATTTTTAAGAGGTTATAACTTAATAATACTTACAAGTCAGCTGCCATAGTGAAATGAAGTTTCACCACTGAGGTATATCTCTAGAAAGCTGAACAATGGCATGAATACATCTAACAGTGGTGTGATTATACAGTTGCAAGTTAGCATTACTGGGGTCTTTGACAAATGAAGGGACACATTCCATTATGCAGGCAGGGATAAGAATTAAAATGGCTCACAGGTAGAAAAACATACAGTACTATGCAATACAATGACTGCTTCATAGTTTTACAAAAACTTGCCTAAGAACAGACAACAATAATTATTGTGCCTATGATACCAAAGAAATAGCATGCAGATGCTCTGGAGAAGATGGTCACCAATGCTATGGGAACTGTAGCTCTGAATATGTTTTCTGATGTACTCATGACATTTCTTATCAATATGAACTAGAAATGATAGCAATGAATACCACAAATAATTTTTTTAAACAATAACAATATTAAATTGTATGTTTGTTATTAGTAATTTAAACAAAACAGTGTAAGAAACTTCTCTGTGTGGAAGATTTTCAGTCCATATATCTCTAGTTAGTCACTATATATTAATCAGATCAGACAATAATACTAGAAGTAGTGAACCTAAACCCGTCTTAAGTCAATAAAATAATAAAAAATATATAATTGTACAGAATTACTAAGTATTCAAAAGTAATCTAAGAAAGGCAGGCAGTCTGTTTCCAGTCTAAAATCCTTTATTAAGTACACAGACAAGCAATCCAAGTAAAATAAAAATAGAGTAATAGTTTCCTCACAAGCTTTCTAAATATATATATATATATATATATATATATATATATATATATATATACTTTTTATCAGGCAAGGGAGTGGTTTATTGTGCTGTAAAACAAAGTGTCATTGGTACACATGTGAAATTCACATCCCTCCCCACATCAGTGTGACTTTCGAACTGGTCCTGCCCTACTTAGTAGCTGTCATAATAATATAACCCTTATGGACTTTAAATAAAATTTATAATGATGTGGTACCTCTTATTTAACAAGATTATTAAGTAGATTATTACGTCTGTGATTTTATCCAATACAGTATACTACATGGCTGGAAATATATCAACCTTAGTCCATTTGACAATCAAAATATATATATAAATATATACATATACACTTTGCATGTAAAAAGTAAAAAATCAAATGTAAAAATCATATTCTATTTTCATAACCTATTGTTAAAGATTGCTTTCATCCTTCTAGACTTCTTCAGGTCTGTGTACAAGAACCCTAAAAACTATCTATAAAAATATTATTGTATAATTAGTATTGTTATTGCACATCATTTTGAATAAAGTGGAAAAAAGAGAACCAGAAAAAGAAAAAATAAGAAAAAAAATGTATGATGATAGAAACAAAATATACACTTAAATTACAACTGATTTAAAATGGTATTTAAAACCAGCTGGTAGAATAAAATAAAATAAAATTAGTCATGTAAACAATGTGGCAATTTTCTAAGTTCCAGTACACTTTTAATTGAACAGTAATAGTTTAGTCCAGGCTTCCTAAAAGAGTTCAGCTTTAATTGCCACATAGTCACAGGTTGCATTTCATTTTGTATACTATTATCTGCCAGGAGGCAGGCCTGCAGTTGTTTATTTATGCCTGACTGCATAACATTGAGGTTACAATATATTCTGTCTGTTAGTACTGGAATATACTTATTAAACCTGTGATTTATTGTAATGCACAGTTTCTTCTCCTTAAGACTGCCTGCTTCAAAGATTTCTTTTACAGCAGATAGATGATAAGTGAAACAATAATACATGCCAACTGCAATGACTGTATTCTATGTTGTCCCCTCTAGGCATAATGCCATAAAAATCAGGACCTCACTGATTCTCTTGTCACTGTTGAAAGCCTGTCACATCAGTCACTTATAATGACTGCGATCACCGTGATAAGGCTGGCACTGCTGATGATAATAGTGCTATAGGTGTGTATGCTCATATACACACACGTGTGCATGCGTGTGTGTGTGTGTGTGTGTGTGTGTGTGTGTGTGTGTGTGTGTGTGTGTGTGCATGTGTGTGTGTGTGCATGTGTGTGTGTGTGTGTGTGTGTGTGTGTGTGTGTGTGTGTGTGTGCATGTGTGTGTTTGTGTGTGTGTGTGTGTGCGTGTGTGTGTGTGTGCATGTGTGTGTGTGTGCATGTGTGTGTGTGCGTGTGTGTGTGTATGCATGCGTGTGTGTGTGTGTGTGTGTGTGTGTGTGTGTGTGTGTGTGTGTGTGTGTGTGTGTGTGTGTGTGTGTGTGTGTGTATGCATGCGTGTGTGTGTGTGTGTGTGTGTGTGTGTGTGTGTGTATGCATGCGTGTGTGTGTGTGTGTGTGTGTGTGCGTGTGTGAGTGCGTGTATGTGTGTGTATGTGTGTGTGTACACTTATAACAGATAAACTGCATAATAGACAATGCGCTATTAATTTCCAACATAACTTAAACAGTAAAATTTAAAAAAGAAGAGGAAAGACATCCATATATTAACATCTTTGTATAAAAGACATATTTTCTACTTTTTTACTTCTGACAGCTCTTGAAATTCAGGTATGAGAGAAGAGAAAAGAGAAGAGAACATATTCATCCCTTCCTTCAGACATCATGTATTTCATAGAGGCATGAATTACAGACTACAGATAGCAAACAAGATTTTTAGTTATGCATGTCAAACAGTGGCTGTTACAAAAACGACTGAAAATATCTTAAAACTGAACATTATGCCAAACTTACAGAAACATTTTTACATATTCTGAAGGTGTACTGAAATAATGCTGTCACCTTTACCCTTGTCATACCACTGTCAGATGTGTTTATGAAATGAATATTTCAAACTCTGAGCAACCGACAATGGCTGTGACAGCATCCTGAATATTTTTGAATGTATTCATGTCTGACTTGGAAAAAACACGCATTTGTGAATAATTCATGTACCACTGAAAGCTGAATGAGCTGTTAAAGAACAACTAAGCAAAGGAAATTAAATGAAAATATGGAAACAAACTGTTACTAAGGTGATCTACAAAGCTCTTTTTCTTTTATTTCTTTATGTTTGTTCAAGAAATTAACTTATGGAATCACATTTTTCCCAGGAAAGCAGTGTATGGAGTGTGATGACTTGGTTCCAGAGATATTTTTGAGAGACAGCTTAATGGAAAAAGCCAGCACAACATTACTAAACATGTAATCATTTAGTGCCATGTGACATTATTGGAATAGGTGTACACTAACAGCAAATTTAGATTGCCAGAACTACAAGCTGCAAAATACATATGTTTACATATGTACAATAAAAATGCGTGAACTGAAAGATTAATAAATGTCTAAAGTATGCATAGTCAAGAATACTAATATATAAATATTAACATTGCAAAATGTGTAATAGTCTCCAAAGCACAGAGAAATGGATCCCTGAATGTGACCAAGGAGACTCAGCTCTGAATAATGGGCCAGGACACTGAGTGATCAGGGGGAGGAGAGTGAAAAGGAGTCAGATCAACAATTGTAAGAGACCAGGGAAGGTGCATGTCTTGAATGATTATGGACTAGGCAACCAGTGGTACGAGATGAGAACAAGCGGGTTTTCTACAGTGGAGGGTATACACTGTGGGTTTTCTGCAGTGGAGGGTATACACTGCGGGTTTTCTGCAGTGGAGGGTATACACTGCGGGTTTTCTACAGTGGAGGGTATACACTGCGGGTTTTCTGCAGTGGAGGGTATACACTGCGGGTTTTCTGCAGTGGAGGGTATACACTGTGGGTTTTCTGCAGTGGAGGGTATACACTGCGGGTTTTCTGCAGTGGAGGGTATACACTGTGGGTTTTCTGCAGTGGAGGGTATACACTGCGGGTTTTCTGCAGTGGAGGGTATACACTTGGCAGCACTAACACACAAACCATATTGATGCCACTGGATGCAGCGTATGGGGGTGATATTAAAGATGGGGTAAAAAAAAGAACAGATTGGATGACCTTGGATCAGGACACTCATCATCTCTTCTCCACCTTCCTGTAAAGGTTAAGGTTACTGGAATACAGTATGTAGTGTGAGGGTAGACGAGGGGGGGGGTATTGAAGCAGAACTGAAAACATTTCTTAAATATAAACAGATTTGTAGGCAAAAAAAGGCTGTAGCTATTTATGAGAAAGATGTATTATTATTATTATTATTATTATTATTATTATTATTATTATTATTATTATTATTATTTACTTTTGTTGACCAGGATAGTCAGGTGAGAAATGAGGTGTTTACATAGATGGGAAAATTTGAAGAGTACACCAAGTAACTTCTTCTTTACTTCTTTCATCAATGGCCATTTAGGAATCAACAATGAAGATTTAACATAGGACAGCACAGTATTATAGAGTCTAAGGAGGTTGTGAGTGTAACTGCATTGGTAACAGAGTTAGATGGAGACCACTGCCTGTACCTGTTCTGGAGCACATGGTGGCGGAGATAAAGCTGAAAATCTAAATGTGGTATCATGGGTGAGATTATAGAAAAAGTAGCTGGGGAGCATACAGTGAATCACAGCCTGAGTTAGAAGAGTTGTTTCAGCAATCTCCCCTGAGTGCTAACCCAACTGCTTCTAGAGGAAAAAAAAGGTTTCACCAACAGAAACAGGAAATGACATAAACAGTCAAGGAGACAGTATGCAGAAGTAAAGACAGCTAATATTATGTGGCCACTACAAAGAAAAGATTTGCAGTTTCACTATCAACTTGAAGAACCACCAGGAAGAATTACTTTTTAGGACTGAACTGGATCCATTAGTAGACTAAGTGAATGACAGACTCAAATTTATTATTTATATCTCAGCTGGAGTGCCTTCTATGTGGAGTCTGCATGTCCTCCCCATGGTAGAGTGATGTCTAAAGACATGCAGGTAGGTGTGTGCGTGAATGGGTGTGCCTTCTTTGAAGGTTGGGCATCGGGCTGGGAACTCGGCACCATAAAAATCCACTGCCAATCATTATCAGACTGGGGTTCTGCTGTGGCGACCCCTAACCGTGAAAAGCTGAAAGACTTTTGATATGTAAAATATGTATTTTTGATGTATATTTCAGAGTGCACAGTGATACACTGCAATGAACTTAATTTAATTTTTAGAAAGACTGCAAGCCATGGCTAGACTTTATTTTACTGGATTATGTGACCACACAAAGGTGGCATGCCTTTCTGTATGCAAAACTGATGCTTCATTGGACAGAGAATTGAAACAAGGATTATAACAACACTATGATGACATATTGGGCTTTAAGAAAGAGCTAAATCCTCTAAGAATACTTACAGGGAACTGGTGATAACTGGCTGAGTTTAAAGTTTTGAATCATCCTGTGGAGCATCATCCAAATGCACTTTATGTTACAATTGCAAAATAATTCTTTATTATGATGTCCATTCAAATGTTTGTGCACGTAAAGTCTTTGTCAAATCCAAAATTCTCTGATATAAAAAGTCTTTCAGTCAAATTTTACTTGTTGAATAGACTGACATATCCTCTTTCACAATTCCTTGATGAAAACATGGTTCAGAATTTTAACCAGAAAGACCTCCAGTGGTTCCACTAGTAGTTTTCCAACTGTGGAACAAACTCCCCATTTCAAAGCTGACTCTCCCAGCCTTTGTGTACCTCACTTCACAAAATCAGATCCTTCAGACCTTTCCAGTCCCTCAGACACTACTGTCATTTTCCTACCTTAACATGGTCAATCTGTATTAGTGTTTTTCCCTTGATAATAAAAACATCTAGCTATATAAATTAATTAAATAAAAGATGACTATGGAAAGAATGAGAATTAGTGATGGAATGGAATGTGCATAATACAATAATGGGATGTTAATTTATTGACAAGAGCAAATTAAAAGGATGGTAATATGACTTTTGGGAGAAATGTATCTTAAAAAGACATGTTTGATAGCATAGTGAAGAAATATTTGTAGTCACTTTCTGGAAAGGAAAAAAATCACTTTAGGATATTTGAAAAGCATTTAAAGAGTTTGAATTTGAATATTTGAAAAGAGTACCTGGGATGAATGGTCTGATGCATTCGTTTTGTGCTATTTTAAAACACTGGCAGTTGAGACAAAATGCTTAATGACTTTTTATTGGATGCATTTTAAGAGTATTGTTTGTTGTGGTTAATAAAGTTAATATGGAAAAGAAATGAGAGATAACAGTTAAAATGGAAACCAGTAACATTATCAAATACAGATTACAAGTTAATGACAAAAAAAAAATCATACAGTTAAGAATTTATTCAGTTTTAATATACGCTGTGCTTCCTGAATTGTATGGTTTAAGTAAAGTTAAGAATATTAGTAATATGCTTTTTTTACTTAAATAAATTGTAGACTTTATTTTATTTATTTATTATTTTATTTTACATTTGTTTACTGGGAAAATCAGACTGGACAAAAAAGTCAATTTTCAGTGCTTGCCTGGGGAGAAAAGCTCCACATAATACAAAAACATGATAAATAGTACATAAAATATAGATCCACATGTATTAATACAGAGCAGACAGAAATATTGTATAGCATAGTTAAAGGAAGATTACATAAAAACAGAGCTGTATGCAATGGTATGTACAAAAATTGTTAAACTTAGGGAACAGAGAAAAAGAAACATATCAGTCAGCACGTTATCATTACAGCAGAGTAAATATGATGTTGCTCAGAAGAAAGAAAAACTTCCTATAATCAGATTAAGAGTTAGTGGCAAAGTGGAGAGTTTATGCAGTTAATTTAACATTCAGAATACACTAATGTATTAATTGAGATCAGTACATGTGCAACTGCAAGTAGCTGATACGTGGATTTTCAGTAGTTTTTTAAAGTTTGGTAAGGAGCTCCAGATTTTAGCTATGCTGTTAGAGTGTTTATTAACAAAGGACTAGATGCAACAATTATCTCATGTGATATTAGTAAAGTATTTGATAAAGCACTTCTTCAGCAATCGTATGTTTTAGGCAATATAGTTGTAGGGCATAAATGATTAATTTTATTGAAAATGTATATACTAATGGATGAGTGAAACCACTAATAAACAGACAAAATTGAAATGATTATAAAGATCAAAAAAAGAAATTAAAATAATAAATACTTTTGTATCTCAGACATATTGTGACCCATACTGCATCTGACTGTTAATCACAAGATTAAGGAAATGATTATCAATAATTTAAAGGAGGAAACGTGATTTACAATATATTCTAGACACATTTCAGTGGTATGGACTTCAACACAGTTCTAAAATCAATGTTATTACTTACACAAAGAGGCACTGTACCATCTAAAAGTTCTTCTGGAAGTAATGTTGTCATTTAAGATACTTACTCTTGTAATTGACAGTTGGATAAAGTCACATTACACCTGAAAGATAAAAGTATTTTATGTTTTGATAAAAAAATTGGAGCTGTTTCATTTAATTTCATCCTTATTCTTTATAATTTATTTTGTGGAATTATTTGAACTTTAATGTCTTGAGCTTCATTATGAGTTATTTTTGTGTGAAGATTGATGTGAATGTTAAATGGAGTTTGGCAAGATGGTTCTGTTATTTGGACTAATTATTTATGTATGTATGTAGGTAGGTATGTATGTATGTATGTATGTATGTATTTATTTATTTTACATTTGTCGACCGGGATAGTCCAGCTGGATACATGTCCATTTTCAGCGGAGGCCCAGGGAGAAAAGCTCCAGTTACGCATATATACATAACAAATTAAGAGACAGACAGTCAGATCACAGAGCCCCTTCGGAGACAATGAATTTTACAGAGTGTGGTACTGAGACAGTAAAGTGTCTAAACTACTAATTATCTTAAAGAAAAACAGGAAGTGAAATGAATTATTTTAAGAGCCAAAATAAACATCTCATTCCTCATAAGGTATGCAGATGACATGGTCTTGATAATACAAGAGAGAGTATACATGGTTCAGCGTGTTAAGAATATTTACACTAAGTAGGATTTTGACTAAAAGAGCAGAGATATAATGATTACAGTAAGAAGAGAAGAATCATTCATGTATGCATTTCTAGTAAGGATATAGATACACTAGGTATGCATTTTGGAATACAGGGGAGTTTCTAATAAATGTGAGCGAATGTTTTGGAACTAAAATAAAACTATCTATTGGGTTGCATCTTAACTTTTTTTAAATCAAATTAAAGAAAACTATTTAATAATAAGGATGTTATTAGGGAAACCTATGTAGCTTAGGAGGACATATTCTTTGTTACAAACATATGAAACTGAAATAAATGGTATTCATTTTTGTCTATATGATAATCTAGATCAAGTCTTATTAAATCAGGCAGTTTTTAATGCAAATAAAGAAAAGGGGGCTTAATATTATGTACCCTGTGTTTTTCTGTGACTATTAGTTGAGGGAAAGAATTGAAAGTATTTAGGAAACAGTGTTTGTATAGAAAAAAATCTACTTCTCAATGATTACCTCCCATACTTACATGCATTACTGCAAAGTGGAGGACAATTGAATGGGTATGCCACATGACTAGCATTGTGCTTCACACAGAATTACAGTAGTTACATATGAACACACTATCTCTCACAAAATTGTCTTTAGGAGCCTGATTACCACTGAAGAGCTCTACATCCACATCTGCATTGCCTTATACCTAAAACTGTCAAGAGCTGCCAGCTTGCAGTGACATTTAGATATAATAGTGTCACTACGTTTTATCTCATTATAATTTCTAAAACTAATGTGTCTAACTCTAAACAACAATTTCCCACATATTGTGGTTAGATATCTCTTTTCTAGTATATTTATTTTATTTTACTCTAACAAGTCATAGCCAGCCTTAGGCATAGGCCAACTAGGCGGCCGCCTAGGGCACCTCTTTAGCAGGGGTGCTTTTTTAGCACTTATAACCCCTCCCTCTTATATCCAGTATTTATTTTATTTATTTATTTTTATTTTTATTTTTTTTTTTGCAGTAAAGAAATGGTTTCTTTAAAATGTGTTGAATGAATACAGGAAAAAACTGAAAAGTAAGATAAACTTGGGAAAAGGAAGAAAAAAGTAATCTATATGGTGTAGGTAGACCAGGGTGGGGACACTGGGTGGGAATGGGGTGCTGTGGGTCCATTTTGCCTAGGGCACCAGTTAACCAAAGGCCATCCCTGTAACTAATAACCTGATAGCATTAGCTAGCTTAGGAATGTTGCTTGTTGACTGCAGGTAATGCTGTGGATAAGCACATGAGATACTTTGATAAAGACTATACAAAGCTGCAGGTAATTGAAAGAATGCAGGCACAGGTATAAGTAAATGAGCAACATAACAGGGCAAGACAAAGGCCAGCTCTCTGAATCCAAATTTCATTGACTAACAGGTATGACCATGGCTTCATCAATGGCCACAACTTATGCAACATGTACTTGTATATACAAAAGAGGGATGGAGATCCTTGAAATTGAATACATGTATAGATCTGCAATCATGGGACACCACACAAATCTGCTGACCTCACAAGACCCAGACATAGTGAAAGTTTTGAGTCATGAGGAGAATAAATCTAAGATGACTTCTCTGCTTAATCTAGTAGAAGCAAGCATATAAACGTCAAGCAGGAATGGTAATAAAACCAGAAGTAGAATAAAAACAGGTAGCAACTGAATGTACCAAAAAACAAAAGAAAGAATATAAGGTGAAGGACCAGATTAAAAGACAAGAAATGTGGAAAATGCATAAATATAGTTGCAAGTACATAAAACATCTGGAAGAACCTCATGTTGATCAGAAACAAATGCAGGAATGGTTGAGGAGAGGCAAATTCAAAACAAGAGATGAAAGGTTAATATTGGCGGCCCAAGATAGTGGGTTATGTACATGCTGCTTTACAAAGTCCATTGAACATGTAGGAGAAACAGACAAATGTAGGGTTTGTAAAACTGGTTTGGAAACAGTTGCACACCTCGTTGCTGGTTGTGACATAATAATGGCAGAAGAACTGTATACTGAAAGGCATAATGATGTGGCAAGACTGCTGTACTGGGAATTGCGGAAACATTGTGGTACTGAGGTGGCTGAAAAACATTGGAAACATGAGATACAAAGCATCATAGAAAATGATGAAGTCTACATCACATGGGATCATCCATTACCAACAGTTCAAAAGATAGATGCTAGAAAACCAGATATAGTGGTCCAAGAAAAGAAGACAAGAATAGCATTGATCACCGAAATCATTACACCCAGTGACTACAGTGTCCTATGTACAGAGAGACACAAAGTCATAAAATAGCAGGCTCTGCATGCAGAAATGAAAGCAATGTGGAAGAAAGATACCGAGATAGTTTCAACAGTAGTAGGAGCAATGGGTCTTATAAAAAAGAGTCTACAATCATATTTAGATATGTTACCAATACAGTGACTCCATGCGAATTGCAGAGGAGTCATTACTGGGCATGTTGCGGGTATTGTGATGAGCACTTTTGGCTGACATCAAAGAGTGAAATAATACTAATTTCATGAAATTTAATCTTACTTTGACTTAGGATTGGGGTCCAATCCTGTCATGGTATTAGAAACCCAAAAGATTTGGAGAAATTAATAAAAAGAGATTTTGAATATGTCACAGGAAGATATTCTGGAACTTTCTGTAGAATGTCTATAGGAAAGCGTAACAACTGAAAAACTGTAGGACACACCACGAGAACTTGATTGTAGTTAAATCACAAATCCAGCTTTGATAAAATGAACTTACTTTATTCCATAGATATATACAAAAAAGAGAGAGATGAACGCTTTCGAGTGCACTGTGCACGCTTCTTCAGATCTATCTAAAACATTCAAACATGCCGTTTATATATTATAAAATTCCATTCAATTGCATCAATTAATTAATAATCATCCAATTAAACAGTCATCTAATTATAAAGTGCATCAGTGCTTTTGAACTAGAGTCCGCTGTCATTAGCGTTCACAGTTTCAATCCTACGGCTCAGCCTTCAAATTCAAACCTTATGAAAATTAATAATAAACAAATAACAAATGAACAAATAATCACAATAGTTCTATATTATTATACTTTAAAATATATATATATATATATATATATATATATATATATATATATGTGATATATGTATTATTGAAAGTATTTATAGATTCTGCAAACTAGGGCTTCTGTCTTCATTAGTTTGACTTCATCATTATTTCAAAAATCATGGTCACTCTAACAGGCTCCTAGTATTAAATAAATAAGTGAATGGAACGAACAACTTGTTCTGTATAAAAAATCATTCTGTATAAAAATCGTTCTGTATAAAAAATCATTCTGTATAAAAAAGTCATTCTTATTACCTCTCTACAGTTCTGCGCCATTTGTGTATCAAGATAGATCTCAAGAAGTTTGCAGGCAGATTTTATAGCCATGCAAATGATTAAATGGAACGAACAAATCGTTCTCTATAAATGAATCTTTCTTCTTACCTCTCTATTTTTCAGCAGCAAATGTGTGTCAAAATTTATCGCAAAAGTTTGCAGACAGGCTTTATTGCCATGAAAATCGCGAATTCAATCCAAGATGTTCACCTTTGCAAGCTCTGCACCAGTATAATTCCTTAACGCAAAATATATACAGAACTTCATATAAAGGTTTTCTTAAGTGAACAAAGTTCGAAACATTCATCTGTGTATATATCTATGATATTCCTATTCATTATGTACCTTGGCTAAACTATTATAGTAATTTTAATAAATTTTAATAATTATTCTTACTTATAGTATGCCTAAAATGCAATTTGTACCTCCATTCCAAAATTCGCATCAATAATAAATTCTCATCTCTTGAAAGAGATTACTAAAGCTATGTTCACCAAATAATGTTTATATTACATTTAAGTATATACTTGAATGTATAAATCAATTGATGTCTGAATTATTGAATATAAATTATAAAGTACTAAATATAGATATAAATGTCATAAATCCTATTCTATAGTACTAATCTAAAATCAAATATTATAATCTAAAAATCATAAAATGTATAAATTAAATTTTATGAAGTACAAATACTTTATTAAAAAAACAATTAGTAAATATACTAAGTCTAAAATTCTTGTAAAAATTAAATTATTACTACCATCTCTATAGAAGTATTTATGGTATATCTACAGTTCCATGTTGACCATCCATTAAATATTAATTACATAGAGATGAAATTATTTCTAAGTTATTTTTATAGGTTATCATTATAGGTGGCACTATCAAAGAGACCCCCCATATTAGATATTATAATGAATTCATCTCCTTTCTAGAATAGGTTTTAATGAAACATAATTATTAATGCCAGGTGTTATATGTGCCCCAAATCTAAAAATCCAGTCCATTTCTAGCTTAGCTAAGTAATTCTCATTGTCTCCCATCCTCAGGTTACTTTTAACTGTCTGTAAGACCCTAAACTTAAACTCATGTGTTGGATGTAGAATGACATGCCTGGCCAAGGCATTCAACTCATTCCTTTTACGAATGTCATACACATGGTTATATATACGTTCCTTAAATCTTCTCTTCGTAAGACCAATGTAAAATGCTTCACATATCGTACAATTAGCCATATAAATTAAATTCATAGTGTTACAATCTGTATGTTCCTTAGGTATAAATTCTGATAGTCCATCTGGATGTTTAAAATATTGAGTAGATGTAATGTATGGACACATATTACATTTCGTACATGGAAACGTTCCATTTTTCACAAAACTGTTTTTAATTCTTTGGCTCATATTATTAGCATCTCTGGAAAAGATCGTTTTCAAGTTATCACATGTACGAAATATAAAACTGGGTTTATTGCCAACCACTGTTTGGATTTCTTCCACCATAGTTAATACATTCCAGTTCTTATTAATAATACTCCTAATACCTGCAATGTCATTGGTATATTTCATTACATATCTAATCCTATTGGCATTATAAGTCCAGTCCTGGTATGTACTAATTGTTGAACATTCTCGATTTTCAGATTCATGTGTATCAACATTTCTGTTGTCTTTATTATCTTTTCTATCTTTTTTAGATGGAATATAAAAGATATCATTCTTTATTCCTTCTATTAAGCTAGAAGCATAGCCTCTTCTTTTAAACAGTTCTTCCATAAAACATACTTCTTCTCTTAGTATTATTAGGTCTTTGCATATTCTCACCAATCTGGAGAATTGTCCTTTTACTACACCTGCAAACACATGCCTAGGATGCATACTGCTGTATTCTATCATTGTGTTTCTCCAGCATTTCTTTCTGTAGAGTTTAGAAGTTAAATGCCCCTCATTGTCAAAGTAAAGATTAACATCTAAGAAATTTATATTACTATCTGAATATTCAAGAGTGAATCTAAGAAACTCAGTGGTCGATTCTAAATACTTTACAAATTCTTCTAATTCAGTTCTAGTACCCACCCATAGCAAAACCAAATCATCGACAAACCTCCTATATAGCTGTATTTTATTCATCCAAATACTATTAAATAGATGTTCTTGTTCCCAGTAGTATAGGACTAAATTCGCGTAAGTATTTGCACATGGGGTGCCCATAGCGACTCCCCATGTTTGTAAATAATACTTACTGTTGAATGTAAAAACATTATTTGATAATACAGTTTCCATAAGTTGGTTAATCAGAATTTGTCTGTCTGAGGAGAATCCACTCATACATACCATCAATTCTCTAATGGCCTGTAGTCCATATTCATTAGGTATACACGTGAATAAATTGCATACATCTAATGTTGCCAATATGGGAATGTCAGTGTGAGTCATGTCCTTTTGGATTCTCTCTATATCTTCTAATAGATGTACAGTGTCTCTCAGAATTGTCTCTATTTTATTCACTAGTGGTCTAAGCATTTTCTCCAGAAATATAGAAGTATTGTATGTAGCCCAGTTCCTGCCCGATACTATAGGTCGCATAGGTATGGGTTTAATTTCTTTGTGTATTTTAGGCAATCCTTTAAAGGATGGTATAAGTGGTTCTTGGATGTATAAAAAGTCATACATTTCTTTACTTATCTGTCGGCACATCAGTAGGTCATAAATATTTTCATGTATATTTTTAATTATAGCCTTAATCACTTCTATATTAACTTCTTTATATTTGCTGTTGATTTTCAGCATAGTTTCAATAGTATTTACATAGTTTATTCTATTAAGAACGACTACCCCACCACCTTTATCTGCTTTAGTTATTATAATATTACTATTCATTCTTAGCCTCCTGAGTGATTCAAATTCTAGTTTGTTCAAGTTACAAAACTTATTCTTAACATTTTTATCAGAATAAAACTTGTACAGATCTTTTTCACACAACCTGACAAAACATTCTACTGGGGCAGGTAACCGTGGAGAAAAAGTGCTTTTCTTTTTAAATACACTGGTGTTAACATGATTATTACCTTCATTTAAGTCCAGTTCACCCTTGTTTTTAAAAAACAGTTTCAACGCTATCTTCCTTGCAAACAGTCTCAGGTCGGTGAACGTTTCAGCCACAGTGCTGGATTGGGAAGGGATAAAATTTAAGCCATGATTCAGAAGTGAAAAGTCAGAATCAGAAAGTACAAAATCAAAACAATTATATACCAAGAATAACTTAGAATTATATACCAAAAATAACTTAGAAATAATTTCATCTCTATGTAATTAATATTTAATGGATGGTCAACATGGAACTGTAGATATACCATAAATACTTCTATAGAGATGGTAGTAATAATTTAATTTTTACAAGAATTTTAGACTTAGTATATTTACCAATTGTTTTTTTAATAAAGTATTTGTACTTCATAAAATTTAATTTATACATTTTAAGATTTTTGGATTATAATATTTGATTTTAGATTAGTACTATAGAATAGGATTTATGACATTTATATCTATATTTAGTACTTTATAATTTATATTCAATAATTCAGACATCAATTGATTTATACATTCAAGTATATACTTAAATGTAATATAAACATTATTTGGCGAACATAGCTTTAGTAATCTCTTTCAAGAGATGAGAATTTATTATTGATGCGAATTTTGGAATGGAGGTACAAATTGCATTTTAGGCATACTATAAGTAAGAATAATTATTAAAATTTATTAAAATTACTATAATAGTTTAGCCAAGGTACATAATGAATAGGAATATCATAGATATATACACAGATGAATGTTTCGAACTTTGTTCACTTAAGAAAACCTTTATGTGAAGTTCTGTATATAATTTGCGTTAAGGAATTATACTGGTTCAGAGCTTGCAAAGGTGAATGTCTTTGATTGAATTCGCGATTTGCATGGCTATAAAGCCTGTCTGCAAACTCTTGCGATAAATTTTGACACACATTTGCTGCTGAAAAATAGAGAGGTAAGAAGAAAGATTCATTTATAGAGAACGATTTGTTCGTTCCATTTAATCATTTGCATGGCTATAAAATCTGCCTGCAAACTTCTTGAGATTTATTTTGATACACAAATGGCGCAGAACTGTAGAGAGGTAATAAGAATGACTTTTTTATACAGAATGATTTTTTATACAGAACGATTTTTATACAGAATGATTTTTTATACAGAACAAGTTGTTCGTTCCATTCACTTATTTATTTAATACTAGGAGCCTGTTAGAGTGACCATGATTTTTGAAATAATGATGAAGTCAAACTAATGAAGACAGAAGCCCTAGGTTGCAGAATCTATAAATACTTTCAATAATACATATATCACATATATATATATATATATATATATATATATATATATATATTTTTTTTTTTAAGTATAATAATATAGAACTATTGTGATTATTTGTTCATTTGTTATTTGTTTATTATTAATTTTCATAAGGTTTGAATTTGAAGGCTGAGCCGTAGGATTGAAACTGTGAACGCTAATGACAGCAGACTCTAGTTCAAAAGCACTGATGCACTTTATAATTAGATGACTGTTTAATTGGATGATTATTAATTAATTGATGCAATTGAATGGAATTTTATAATATATAAACGGCATGTTTGAATGTTTTAGATAGATCTGAAGAAGCATGCACAGTGCACGCGAAAGCGCTCATCTCTCTCTTTTTTTGTATATATCTATGGAATAAAGTAAGTTCATTTTATCAAAGCTGGATTTGTGATTTAACTACAATCAAGTTCTCGTGGTGTGTCCTACAGTTTTTCAGTTGTTACGCATTTCTCAATTTTGCTGGTGGGACACTTTGGGATAGCAGTGGTATTTCATTCTATGTCTGTTAACTTTTCGTCTTGTATCACTGCATCCACGCTATGGAGAACGAAAATGTGGAATTGGACTACAATCCTGAGACCAGATTGAATTTACCGAATCTTGACGCGTTTTTACCACAAAAGAACAATCCCTTACTGATGCTCAACCTATCCGACTCTGGACATTCTAGGACTGTGCTAAATGGTAATGATGAAAATATAAATGATTTCCTTAACATGACAAGGGAGCTAGAAAACAATCTCTACAAACTACAAAGGTTTGCATGGCAAAAAAAGCATTTACAAGCTTGTGTACACTTTAAGGTTATACCTAGGGGCATGAGAGTTCTATGTATGCCCACATATGGACAGTCATACCCTGATTTATTAATGAAGTGGCAAAATTTGAACTTAGAGCTTGGATTTAAATACATAAATTTACTACTTGAATACTTCGAGCCCTTAGAATCAGATCTGCAAAATAACACTGATGCACTGTACCAATCCATCACGGAGCGCTTCAAATCTGAAGCGTGTGTCAGAAAATTAAACAATATATCCACGCAAATTAACATCTATAGTGAGAGATTGAAACTCACCAAACAGCGTAAATTAATAAGGGACAATAATGACTTTAGAATGGGCAATATCTTTGTTTGGCCCAGAGATAATGTGAATAACACTACTTATACTGAACAACGTAGTTCACAACGAACGGCAGAACCGGAAACTACAGATGGTTTGAATTTGGCGCCCTTAACAACGGCTACTGCTACCACTGATGAACTGAACGCACACAGTAGTGGTAACATCACAGGAGGGTTAGACCTTAACACACCCCCTCCGAATCAGCAAGCGCTTCAAAACACCGAAGATTCTCTTAGAATGGGGGCCATTCAACGAACAAACACCAATTTTAACAGAACAGCCAATGCTTCAGCTCCTTTTCCAATAAGGATGGACAAGTTTACCAGAGGCAGATCAACGAGCAGGGGACCAAGGAAACGGAAGTATTCCCAGGACAGACAGGGACAGCAGAAGAAGATGTGGAACTGACTCACTTGGTATATAATTGTTCTGATTTTGTACTTTCTGATTCTGACTTTTCACTTCTGAATCGTGGCTTAAATTTTATCCCTTCCCAATCCAGCACTGTGGCTGAAACGTTCACCGACCTGAGACTGTTTGCAAGGAAGATAGCGTTGAAACTGTTTTTTAAAAACAAGGGTGAACTGGACTTAAATGAAGGTAATAATCATGTTAACACCAATGTATTTAAAAAGAAAAGCACTTTTTCTCCACAGTTACCTGCCCCAGTAGAATGTTTTGTCAGGTTGTGTGAAAAAGATCTGTACAAGTTTTATTCTGATAAAAATGTTAAGAACAAGTTTTGTAACTTGAACAAACTAGAATTTGAATCACTCAGGAGGCTAAGAATGAATAGTAATATTATAATAACTAAAGCAGATAAAGGTGGTGGGGTAGTCGTTCTTAATAGAATAAACTATGTAAATACTATTGAAACTATGCTGAAAATCAACAGCACATATAAAGAAGTTAATATAGAAGTGATTAAGGCTATAATTAAAAATATACATGAAAATATTTATGACCTACTGATTTGCCGACAGATAAGTAAAGAAATGTATGACTTTTTATACATCCAAGAACCACTTATACCATCCTTTAAAGGATTGCCTAAAATACACAAAGAAATTAAACCCATACCTATGCGACCTATAGTATCGGGCAGGAACTGGGCTACATACAATACTTCTATATTTCTGGAGAAAATGCTTAGACCACTAGTGAATAAAATAGAGACAATTCTGAGAGACACTGTACATCTATTAGAAGATATAGAGAGAATCCAAAAGGACATGACTCACACTGACATTCCCATATTGGCAACATTAGATGTATGCAATTTATTCACGTGTATACCTAATGAATATGGACTACAGGCCATTAGAGAATTGATGGTATGTATGAGTGGATTCTCCTCAGACAGACAAATTCTGATTAACCAACTTATGGAAACTGTATTATAAAATAATGTTTTTACATTCAACAGTAAGTATTATTTGCAAACAAGGGGAGTCGCTATGGGCACCCCATGTGCAAATACTTACGTGAATTTAGTCCTATACTACTGGGAACAAGAACATCTATTTAATAGTATTTGGATGAATAAAATACAGCTATATAGGAGGTTTGTCGATGATTTGGTTTTGCTATGGGTGGGTACTAGAACTGAATTAGAAGAATTTGTAAAGTATTTAGAATCGACCACTGAGTTTTTTAGATTCACTCTTGAATATTCAGATAGTAATATAAATTTCTTAGATGTTAATCTTTACTTTGACAATGAGGGGCATTTAACTTCTAAACTCTACAGAAAGAAATGCTGGAGAAACACAATGATAGAATACAGCAGTATGCATCCTAGGCATGTGTTTGCAGGTGTAGTAAAAGGACAATTCTCCAGATTGGTGAGAATATGCAAAGACCCAATAATACTAAGAGAAGAAGTATGTTTTATGGAAGAACTGTTTAAAAGAAAAGGCTATGCTTCTAGCTTAATAGAAGGAATAAAGAATGATATCTTTTATATTCCATCTAAAAAAGATAGAAAAGATAATAAAGACAACAGAAATGTTAATACACATGAATCTGAAAATAGAGAATGTTCAACAATTAGTACATACCAGGACTGGACTTATAATGCCAATAGGATTAGATATGTAATGAAATATACCAATGACATTGCAGGTATTAGGAGTATTATTAATAAGAACTGGAATGTATTAACTATGGTGGAAGAAATCCAAACAGTGGTTGGCAATAAACCCAGTTTTATATTTCGTACATGTGATAACTTGAAAACGATCTTTTCCAGAGATGCTAATAATATGAGCAAAAGAATTAATAACAGTTTTGTGAAAAATGGAACGTTTCCATGTACGAAATGTAATATGTGTCCATACATTACATCTACTCAATATTTTAAACATCCAGATGGACTATCAGAATTTATACCTAAGGAACGTACAGATTGTAACACTATGAATTTAATTTATATGGCTAATTGTACGATATGTGAAGCATTTTACATTGGTCTTACGAAGAGAAGATTTAAGGAACGTATATATAACCATGTGTATGACATTCGTAAAAGGAATGAGTTGAATGCCCTGGCCAGGCATGTCATCCTATATCCAACACATGAGTTTAAGTTTAGGGTCTTACAGACAGTTAAAAGTAACCTGAGGATGGGAGACAATGAGAATTACTTAGCTAAGCTAGAAATGGATTGGATTTTTAGATTCGGGGCGCACATAACACCTGGTATTAATAATTATGTTTCATTAAAGCCTATTCTAGAAAGGAGATGAATTCATCATAATATCTAATATGGGGGGTTTCTTTGATAGTGCCACCTATAATGATAACTTATAAAAATAACTTAGAAATAACTTCATCTCTATGTAATTAATATTTAATGGATGGCCAACATGGAACTGTAGATATACCATAAATATTTCTATAAAGATGGTAGTAATAATTTAATTTTTATAAGATTCTTTAGACTTAATATATTTACTAATTGTTTTTTTTAATAAAGTATTTGTACTTCATAAAATTTAATTTATATATTTTAAGATTTTTAGATTATAATATTTGATTTTAGATTAGTACTATAGAATAGGATCCATGACATTAATATCTATATTTAGCACCTTATAATTTATATTCAATAATTCAGACACCAATTGATTTATACATTCAAGTATATACTTAAATGTAATATAAACATCATTTGGCGAACATAGCTTTAATAATCTCTTTTAAGAGATGAGAATTTATTATTGATGTGAATTTTGGAATGGAGGTACAAATTGCATTTTAGGCATATTATAAGTAAAAATAATTATTAAAATTTATTAAAATTAATATAATAGTTTAGCCAAGGTACATAATGAATAGGAATATCATAGATATATACATAGACGAATGTTTCAAAAGATTTTTTTCACTTAAGAAAACCTTTATATGAAGTTCTGTATATATTTTGCGTTAAGGAATTATACTGGTGCAGAGCTTGCAAAGGTGAATGTCTTTAATTGAATTCGCGATTTTCATGGCAATAAAGCCTGTCTGCAAACTTTTGCGATAAATTTTGACACACATTTGCTGTTGAAAAATAGAGAGGCAAGAAGAAGGATTCATTTATAGAGAACGATTTGCTCGTTCCATTTAATCATTTGCATGGCTATAAAATCTGCCTGCAAACTTCTTGAGATCTATCTTGATACACAAATGGCGCAGAACTGTAGAGAGGTAATAAGAATGACTTTTTTATACAGAATGATTTTTTATACAGAACGATTTATATACAGAATGATTTTTTATACAGAACAAGTTGTTCGTTCCATTCACTTATTTATCTAATACTAAGAGCCTGTTAGAGTGATCATGATTTTTGAAATAATGATGAAGTCAAACCAATGAAGACAGAAGCCCTAGTTTGCAGAATCTATAAATACTTTCAATAATACATATATTACATATATATATATATATATATATATATATATATATATATATATTTTTAAAGTATAATAACATAGAACTATTGTGATTATTTGTTCATTTGTTATTTGTTTATTACTAATTTTCATAAGGTTTGAATTTGAAGGCTGAGCCGTAGGATTGAAACTGTGAACGCTAATGATAGCAGACTCTAGTTCAAAAGCACTGATGCACTTTATAATTAGATGACTGTTTAATTGGATGATTATTAATTAATTGATGCAATTGAATGGAATTTTATAATATATAAACGGCATGTTTGAATGTTTTAGATAGATCTGAAGAAGCGTGCACAGTGCACGCGAAAGCGCTCATCTCTCTCTTTTTTTGTATATATCTATGGAATAAAGTAAGTTCATTTTATCAAAGCTGGATTTGTGATTTAACTACAATCAAGTTCTCGTGGTGTGTCCTACAGTTTTTCAGTTGTTACGCTTTTCTCAATTTTGCTGGTGGGACACTTTGGGATAGCAGTGGTATTTCATTCTATAAATGTCTATAGGAATGGAGAACAAAGAATGTGCCCTTAGCTTAGAAGAAAATGATCCAAGGGAAGAGTTTCTTGATTTAATAGATAGTCATATTAAGATCAATGAAATAAACTGATTACAGAAAGTCAATGATACCCAAAATGTTAGAAATTTGATAAAACAAATGAACACAGTAATCAAGACTATTCACAGAAATTCAAGTGATATAACAGAAGTGAATAGGATATATTACTGTGCAGATAAACTAATAACAGATAAATTCTTACCACAAAAACACATGGCAATAACAGAAAAGAAGGAAAGAAATCAAATGACATCATGAAAGTATCAAATAGAAAGAAATAAATTAAGACAAGAAGTGTCACTGTTAAAGGGTACAAAAGCGGGAATAGATCAACAAAAATATTTAGGAAGACAGACATGATAAAAGCAATGTGCAGTATCAGAATAGACCAGATTCTATTGTACACTATTGCAAATAATAAACTAAAGATATCAGCACAGGTAGAAAAACTTAGAATATATGCAGATAAATAAAAAGGAAAAGTATAAAATAAGCAATTCATTGATGACCCAAAAAAGTTTTATAGAGAATTGGGAAATAAGGCAAAAAGGAATAGAAATGCCACCAAAAAAAGAAACAATAGGCACATTTTGCATAATATATAGTAATCTATATGGTGCAGGTAGACCAGGGTGGGGGCACTGGGTGGGAATGGGGTGCTGTGGGTCCATTTTGCCTAGGGCACCAGTTAACCAAAGGCCATCCCTGTAACTAATAACCTGATAGCATTAGCTAGCTTAGGAATGTTGCTTGTTGACTGCAGGTAATGTTGTGGATAAGCACATGAGATACTTTGATAGAGACTATACAAAGCTGCAGGTAATTGAAAGAATGCAGGCACAGGTATAAGTAAATGAGCAACATAACAGGGCAAGACAAAGGCCAGCTCTCTGAATCCAAATTTCATTGTCTAACAGGTATGACCATGGCTTCATCAATGGCCACAACTTATGCAACATGTACTTGTATATACAAAAGAGGGATGGACATCCTTGAAATTGAATACATGTATAGATCTGCAATCATGGGACACCACGCAAATCTGCTGACCTCACAAGACCCAGACATAGTGAAAGTTTTGAGTCATGAGGAGAATAAATCTAAGATGACTTCTCTGCTTAATCTAGTAGAAGCAAGCATATAAACGTCAAGCAGGAATGGTAATCAAACCAGAAGTAGAATAAAAACAGGTAGCAACTGAATGTACCAAAAAACAAAAGAAAGAATATAAGGTGAAGGACCAGATTAAAAGACAAGAAATGTGGAAAATGCATAAATATAGTTGCAAGTACATAAAACATCTGGAAGAACCTCATGTTGATCAGAAACAAATGCAGAAATGGTTGAGGAGAGGCAAATTCAAAACAAGAGATGAAAGGTTAATATTGGCGGCCCAAGATAGTGGGTTATGTACATGCTGCTTTACAAAGTCCATTGAACATGTAGGAGAAACAGACAATTGTAGGGTTTGTAAAACTGATTTGGAAACAGTTGCACACCTCGTTGCTGGTTGTGACATAATAATGGCAGAAGGACTGTATACTGAAAGGCATAATGATGTGGCAAGACTGCTGTACTGGGAATTGCGGAAACATTGTGGTACTGAGGTGGATGAAAAACATTGGAAACATGAGATACAAAGCATCATAGAAAATGATGAAGTCTACATCACATGGGATCATCCATTACCAACAGTTCAAAAGATAGATGCTAGAAAACCAGATATAGTGGTCCAAGAAAAGAAGACAAGAATAGCATTGATCACCGAAATCATTACACCCAGTGACTACAGTGTCCTATGTACAGAGAGACACAAAGTCATAAAATAGCAGGCTCTGCATGCAGAAATGAAAGCAATGTGGAAGAAAGATACCCAGATAGTTTCAACAGTAGTAGGAGCAATGGGTCTTATAAAAAAGAGTCTACAATCATATTTAGATATGTTACCAATACAGTGACTCCATGTGAATTGCAGAGGAGTCATTACTGGGCATGTTGCGGGTATTGTGATGAGCACTTTTGGCTGACATCAAAGAGTGAAATAATACTAATTTCATGAAATTTAATCTTACTTTGACTTAGGATTGGGGTCCAATCCTGTCATGGTATTAGAAACCCAAAAGATTTGGAGAAATTAATAAAAATAGATTTTGAATATGTCACAGGAAGATATTCTGGAACTTTCTGTAGAATGTCTATAGGAATGGAGAACAAAGAATGTGCCCTTAGCTTAGAAGAAAATGATCCAAGGGAAGAGTTTCTTGATTTAATAGATAGTCATATTAAGATCAATGAAATAAACTGATTACAGAAAGTCAATGATACCCAAAATGTTAGAAATTTGATAAAACAAATGAACACAGTAATCAAGACTATTCACAGAAATTCAAGTGATATAACAGAAGTGAATAGGATATATTACTGTGCAGATAAACTAATAACAGGTAAATTCTTACCACAAAAACACATGGCAATAGCAGAAAAGAAGGAAAGAAATCAAATGACATCATGAAAGTATCAAATAGAAAGAAATAAATTAAGACAAGAAGTGTCACTGTTAAAGGGTACAAAAGAGGGAATAGATCAACAAAAATATTTAGAAAGACAGACATGATAAAAGCAATGTGCAGTATCAGAATAGACCAGATTCTATTGTACACTATTGCAAATAATAAACTAAAGATATCAGCACAGGTAGAAAAACTTAGAATATATGCAGATAAATAAAAAGGAAAAGTATAAAATAAGCAATTCATTGATGACCCAAAAAAGTTTTATAGAGAATTGGGAAACAAGGCAAAAAGGAATAGAAATGCCACCAAAAAAAAGAAACAATAGGCACATTTTGCAGAAATATCTATGAAGACCCTGTGTAACATAACAGAGATGCTGACTGGATAGAAGAAGTAAAAGAAGCAGTGAGAAGTTCAAATGTACAGGATACAAAATGGGATGAAGTGACGGCCAGAGAAATTGAAAGAAAATTAAGAACAGCTTCTAAATGGAAAACCCCAGAACCAGATGCAGTCACCTAACTTCTGTCTAAATGTATTAACATGTTTACATGAAGATTTATCCCTGAGTAAGAACTATTTACATGCACATCCCAAACAGACACCAACCTGGTTAACAACAAGAAAAATGATACTCAAACTCAAGAATGAACCTACAAGCTATCCTAAAAAGTATAGACCAATAACTTGCCTTCTGACTATATACTGGAATTGGTGCTGATAGAGTTTATAGTCATTTAGCAGAAAACACAATTATGACAATAGCACAAAAGGGTAATAAAAAATGATGTGAAACAAAGGATCATTTATTGTTAAATAAAGTAATAATGAAGAATTATAGAAAGGGGAAGAATCTAAGTATGGCATGGCTAGACTACAAAAAAGCACTTGACAACATCCCACATTCATGGTTAAATGAATGCTACGTACACAATGGTTTACAAAGTCCATTGAACATGTTGGAGAAACAGACAAATGCAGGTTTTGTAAAACAGAATTGGAAACAGACACACAGCTTGTTACTGGGTGTGATATACTAATGGCAGAGGGCTTGCATATGAAAAGCATAATAATGTAGGAAGCCTGTTGCACTGGGGATTATACAAAAATTTCAGTATTGAAGTAGCTGAGAAGCATTGGAAACATGAGCCACAAAACAAAGAAAATGACAACATTTAGATCACATGGGATCACCCATTACCAACACTTCTAACAACAGATGCGAGAAAACCAGATAAAGTAGTCCATGAAAAGAAGACAAAAATAGCATTGATCATTGAAATTGCTACATCCACTGATTACAGTGTCTTATGTACAGAGAGACACAAAATCATAAAATACCAGGATTTGCAAGCAGAAATAACAGCAATGTAGAAGAAGGATACCCAAACAGTTCCAATAGTAGTAGGAGCAAGGGGTCTTATAAAAAATAATTTACAGTCGTATTTAGATATGTTACTGATATGCGTAACTCTGTATGAATTGCAGAAAGAGTCAGTTCCCTAGTGGTTTTGCCAAATTCCCCCTAGTCAGTAAAAATTACCTCTCAATTCTGCCCAAAAAGGGGGGACATTGGCCTAGTCAGACTATCCCAGACAACAAAGAATAAATGAACAAATAAACAAATAACAATAAAAAAGTTATCAAATGGCTAAGAATGTCATTTGGTCTTGACAAATGTGCAAAAGTAACATTTGCAGCAGGAGAATTCAGGCATTAAGAACTTATCAATCTCGGGGAGGAATGTGATGTAAAAAAATTGGAACTTGAGATAGTAAATAAATATCTGGGAACAGATGAAGAGGTAGCAATACATCATGAACACATGAGAACAAAGTTCAGTAAGGAATATTTTAGAAGACAAATGAACTAAAAACTGCTTTGGCATCTTGGTATAAAGTTCAAGTTGTAAATAAACGGGCACTCCCTCTTCTTATAGCTTTGGTGTGATTGAATGGCCCCCAAAATTGTTGTATCATCTTGGTAGGAAAACAAATAAACTGTTTCATACCTGTCAAATGATATGCAAGAACCAGTGTTTGCCAAGACTGTATAGCCCCAGTTTAACAGGGACATGGGCCAACTTAAATTAACTATACGTATAGGTCAGTGACTTTGGGACTATATATATTTATTGAATTGTCAAATCCAAACACAATGAAAGTTCTAAACTATGAAGAAAGCAAGTGTAAGATAACATCTTTGCTTAAATTAGCAGAAGCATTATGTACTGACATAGTTTGCAGCTTGCAGCATTACTTATTTTCACATATAAATATCTATATAGACATTCTTTATCTTTCTTATTACATGCTGCCTTAAAGTTGCTATGTTACTATAGGATAAATTGGATAACTCACTATTAAAGACTGTACCTGAAGCTGCTATATTTGTTGGTGTGTTTTTCACTTCTCTTTCGTATTGTGTGCTACTTTAAATTGTTTGTTGTTCAAGCTCTTTCTTATCTGTTACTTTTAATAGTACTATTTTTGTATATAACATTTGTATTCTGTATCTTAAAATAGTACTGTACCTAAATTTGTTACAATTTTACTTATCTGTACCTGGAGTTGCTAAAATTTTGCTTATGTGGAGCTTTTCTCCCCGGGCCTCTACTGAAAATGGACATATATCCAGTTAGACCAGCCCGGTCAACAAATGTAAAATAAATAAAAAATAAAATAAAAATTTAGGAAGGGAGAAGGTATGAAAATCAAACCAAAAGTAGACAAAAAGGTAGCAATAGAAAGTGCAATAAAAAAGAATGGAAATAATGTGATCAGTAAAAAAGAAGATAAAACTGTAAATCCCACAATTGTAGTAGAACGCACAATGTCTGAAGAAACTATAGATTGTTCAAGAGTTCACATGAGTGAAAAAAAGAGTTCACATGAGTGGCTTAAGCAAGGGGAATTTATATCTCAAGATGAAAAGTTAACGGTGGCACCTGAAGTTAGTGGACTATGCAGAGAGTAACTCACAAAATCTCTAGAAAAAGTAGAAGATACCAGAAAATACAGGTTCTGCATTGTGGAACCCAAAACAGTTAATTATCTTGTAGCCTGTGACATGCTTTTTGATGAAGGTTTCTATACTGAAAGATATAAAAAGGCAACAAGACTGTTAGTCTGGAGACTATGTAAACATTAAAACATACAGGTAGCTAAGAAACATTGGAAATATGAAACACAAAGGATTTTAAAAATGAAGATGTAATGATTACATGAGATCATCCACTACCAACAGTTAAGAAAGCAGAAGCCAGAAAACCGCATTTTGTATTTGAAGAAAAAGGGATAAAATCAGCATTAATTACTGAAATAGCTTCATTGAGCAATTATAGTTTCTTATGTACTGAAAAGAATGTTTTAAAATATCAAGATGTAAAAGCAGGAACTATAACCATATGGAATATGATTATCCAGATTGTGCCAGAAGAAGAAGGTGCAGCTAGGCTAATAGAAAGGATTTTCCAAACATATTTATATGTCTTACCAATATATTTAATTCCACATGATGTAGAGAGAGAAAGGCAATTTTTGGTGTCAGGCAGGTGCTGACAAGATCACTCTTAGCCAATATCAAAGAGTGAAGCAAAAATGAATTCTTGAACTTTAATTATGCCCTGATTTAGGAATGGTGCCCATTCCTGTCATAATATGAAATAAAAAATGGAGATGTTAAATAAATAACTTAGTTTACTTATTAAACCTGTATGTTTAAACACTTTGTGGGTGCTGTTTTGATGCCATACAATGTAATTATTGAGGATCCTCATTCATTTATTTTATACTGGCACATAGGTTCCTATTTTCTTGCAGTTTAAGTATTTTTGACAAAATAGTTCTTTGACATTAAACATAAAGAACATACTGCAAATTACAAATTGTTATTGGCATTAGGTCCACATATGTAGAAATTCCTTACTTCCATCAGTACCCATGTGCCATATGGATTTCTAAAGGCTTCAACATTTCTTGTGATGATTCACTTAATATTTAACTTGCTAGTTAATTTAAATTTTTTTGCTGGTAAGGCTTTCCTGTCAACATCATACACATTTTGAATGAATGGTAAATATTAAAACACATCCAATTGTTAAACCAAGGAAACAGTTCTGCACATAATTCTACTCATCATAATATTAACCAGTCAGATGGTGGTATCCATAGTGATTACACAGATGTGTTAAGGTTATAGACTCTGTACGTGAATGACTGCAGCTGAGCTGCAATTCATACAGGCCACTTATGCTAACATGCAATGGCCATGAATGAGCCTAAGCAAATGAAGTGATAGTAAGGTGTAAATGAGGAATAATGTAAAATGGTGCATGCTAATGAAACATTCTCTCTCTATTTGCAATTCATAGTGGAATTTTCCCAGTGCTCTGTGACATTTGCAGATATGTTATCTAAAGAGGAGTTCCACCAATGCTATCTAATTTACAATCCATGAAAATAGTGTCACTTGCTGCTAGTCTTGCTATTAACAGCTGCGAGTTCATGTCTCAACTAAGCCAAAATTGCTTGCAGCCAGTGGTGATCACCAACCAAAGAGATTGAGATACAGGCAGAGGAGAAGTCATTATAACTTTCTTAATCAGGAGATAATTGATAGGTTCTTTGTAGACAGGGATATTATAATGCTCTTCGTGAGTATGTATGATCCCCATAGGGGTACTGGAGGAATGTGTGGACTTTCTATCCTTGTAAATACTAAAATATGTACAGCCCTCACTATACTTGTCAGGAGGGACCTTACAGGGCCAGGCTGGGGACAGAGTGGGTATCTCACAGGCTTCTGCCTCAAGGATACTGCACCTGTTCCTGGATATACTCTTGGCATGAATGAAACATATCATATTTTTTGTATTATACATTGTTTTCTCATTATAAAGAATGTTGTCTGTTGAGGGTACTGCACATCAGATTATTTTATTTGTCATACTAAATATTTTGTGTCTTCAAAGACAAAAATATTACCATTTGTGCAGTGGTAAGGGTGAAGTGAAATCACTTTTTATTAACAAGACAAGCTACTCATTTTAATCTGTAATTTCCTCATTACTGTTTTTCCATGAAAACTTGTATATTACTACTTTGAAGATGTAGGTAATGATCAGCTGTAAGAATGGTAATGCACAGAGCATTGGTGTTAATGACTACAATATTATGTAATGACATACAGATTTCTTTCCACAGTTCCCTGAGATTTTAAGCAGTACCATTACATCAATGACATGTATACAGTTGAAAAGCATCCTAAGCTCCCCCTTTTTTCCTTTAATAACTTATTCCCTTTCAAGTTAAACATTGACCTGTATTTCTGATGGTCAGATTATAAGTAACAGAAATGTCACACTTGAATCACAGTAGGTCAAGGTCAAATGTGTCATACACATTTCCTAAAGATAGACTAGGTAATAATTGAAGTGATTTTGAAGAGAGCTGTCACGAGAACTGGATGGTGAGTTGGCACAATGTCATGACCTATTTGATGCAGGTAATCCTGCAGACACCTATATGACAGTGCTGTGGAAATGTGATCAGGACCTTGAATTAGAGGTTCTGCTAGGTGAAGATGAATGCTGGCATGGTCTACGTGAAATCTGTTGTGTTTGTTCCCCCCGACCAATTGCAGTACTTTCTTGAGAAGTACTTGTAGTGTCATGTGATCTATCCCCACGTGTCCAGACAGTACATCATCCTCTTCCCCTTCCAAGACTGACTCCTTCTTGAGTATGGTAAATCCTAACATGTGCATGAATGGAGGTGGCCATGGGTGCTTCATGTGGCACCAGACTCCACATCAATGTGACCATGGCATTATCCTTACTCTGTGCCAATTCCATGTAGTAATGGATGTCCTGACCTAGTAACTAGAAGACTGATCATTTCCAGCTAACTTTCTGTGGCAGTGCTCTGAGCTCTAACAATGCCACTGCACATTTGCTGTTGGGCAGCCAATGTCTTTTGTGTTTCCTGGGGTAACTGTAACAAACTCCTGCACCTAGCTCTCCTTTGTAAATGTGTCTATATGGTTACTGTTACCTCTGAATGTCTGCCACCATCCAAAAAGTGTTCATCTGGGTTCAGAGATACTGGTGTAGAAGTGCAGGGGTTTTCTCCCTGTACAAGTGTGTGTGATATCAGCATGTGCATGACTTTGTGATACAATGTCACTTCCTGCAGAGTTACTAACATGTGGGGTGGGGCATCCTGCCATTAAACATGGGGACTGTGAGCCACTTTCCACAGGCTGCCTCATAAATATAACTATGTTATTATTATTATCATCATTTTCAGCAGCCATTCTGATGCTGATATCCACCAAATGTATTGGTATAATACTACTGATTGTTTCTGCAGTTAACCCTGTAAAAATATTTGAAAACATTACTAAGAAAGAAGTAGCATATATTGTATACTTATTTAGGAAGAGTGGGGGGCACACTTAGCATGTACACTGCCTTCATTGTCATTCTGTGCAAATGTTGAAGGTTCACCTGTTAATAGCAGTTGTAATGAGTTTAATGTAATCATTTCTTGTCAATGTTTGATTCTCTATTTAAATATATGTTACTGTTTTTAACCCAAACCTAATGTGCTGACAAGTGTTGCTACTGCTGAGGTTGGTAATAGCCTGTGTCCACACCTCCTCTAATTATTCCTGTGCTATCATTGTTTTTGTCATAGTAATCCCCACAGACAGAGAGGAGGTTTTCTTCATCTCGTGTTAATTGGATAATTAGCAAATAAAACAGGAGCAGCATGGATGAATGAGGGTCTCTGACAACAAACAAAACAGAAAGAAACAGAACAAGATCGACCAACACAGCTCAAAGTAATAAAATCAAAATTTAGTACAAAGTGTGCACAGTGAATGCTTTCACACTCAGTAAAGGTGTTTCATCAGACCCAAATGAATTACACAAATTCAAGGCAACATTTATATACAAATATCAGTCATTAAACCAATTAATCAATCAATCAGTCTAATAAAACAAATCATGTGATTTAAGTGCAGGTTTCAGAGGGATCATATCATTCAGACCAAAGCTTCTGTCAGCTTGTAGCTTAATGATCCATCTCATTTCTGCCCTTTCAGTAGCGTTGTTGTTAAAATCACCCCCTTCCATCCTTCTACATAAGCTGTAGTACCATAAATCTAAAAGAGTGCGTAGATCCACATATGTTAACATGTTTAGCAAGAACATTAGTTTACTTCACCTTTCATAAGTCACTTAAATGTTCTACAGTCCATTCCCTTAAAGATCTGTCTGTCTTCCCTACGTAGAGGCACAGACACTCAATGCAATTAGCTAACTAAATCAAATCAGTGCTCCTGCAGGCAGCAAACAAATTGGGAGTGTATCGCACATTTGTCCCTGTATGTATAAAATAATTCTGACCTAAAATAAACTTACATGAACTACATGACCGGCAAAGAAAAGTGCCTGTTCATGTAAAAGGCTTCTTAGGGATCTACCCATAACATAAATGGCGCTTTAGCAATTTATTATTTTTAAAACAAAAACTGTGTCTCTCCCCTACAAAACATTTTATCTTCTCATTAGTTTGTAATATACACCAGTTTTCCTTTATAATGTCAAATATGGATTTGATATCGCTAGAATACATCAGGAATACTCTAGTCACATCTTTTGCAGATCTAACCAGTCCTGCACTATCATTCATAACATTGCAATGAAGACCATCCCTTCTTTCTTGGTTGCCTTCTCTTACAGTAAAATCTACATCATTGGTTAAACAACTCCCATGTACTAATCCATTGAGTACCCTCCTAATAATGATATCTTTGGTCAAACAGTGTCTATGTACTAACTCATTGATCTTATCCAATTGAATGATATCATTAGCTGAACAACCTCTATGGGTAGACCTATAATTAAAAGCATATGGAATACAAACACATCATCTACAAAATATTTGTAGAACTTGATGTATTCAGCAAAATGATTATCCTGTAATAACTTAGTATTTTCCCATTGGGCCAACATAGTATTGGCCCAGATGCAATCAATACAAATTAGGCCATCAGAAAAGGAAGGAGACATTGTTGTAATGGATATGGACATTTATTTAGATAGTATGTCTGCCATGCTCTCAGATACAATTACATGTACAGAGATGTGGAGGACTGATATACAGAAGTTAGTTAAACATGTACATAGTACATTGTATGAATTTTTAATGAACAGTCTCATTACGATTTGTATACATTTTTTGCTATTGAACATCCTTTGATACCCATTATTCATGGCCTCCCTAAGATACATAAAAATCCTGATGTTCCTTCATTCAGATCTATACTGCCTGGCCAGAACTGGGTAACTGTACTGATAAGTATTTTTGTTGGAAAGAAACTAAGGCCATTGCTTGATACAGTGCCTTCTGTTTTGAAGGATACTAAACAATTCCTACAAACACTTTCAGATTTCGTCTGAGAGAATGGTAACATCTCTCACAGTTATTTTGTCACTTTAGATGTTTGTTCTCTTTTTAAGGTAATACCTAATGATATTGGTGTTGAGTTTGCCAGACAATTTATGTATGTCCACAGTAGGTTTTTGAATAATTTGATTTATTTAATATGCTCAGTGTTAGAATTTGTTTTAGAGAACAATGTCCTAATTTGTAATAATAATTGCTATCTATAAAAACTCAGTGTAGCCATGGGTACACTTATTGCCAACAGTTATGCAAAGGATTTCGGAACACACCTAGGTGGGCGTTATGTACAGAATAACACACACCCTGTTGGGCATTATTGCTTGCATAAATTACATCAAAGGATGTGCGACCTGTAGATTGGCACCCTAATTGGAGAATGAATATTCTCCAGCAAGGTGTAAATATATAGTTAATGCCTGCTGAAAAATTAGTCCACTGCTTCATGGCAGCATATTCAACTGTCATGGAGCTCAGACTGAAAGTAACCTAACATTATTTTAAGCTCACTAAGCAGCACTTTTGATGTTTAGTGAATATAAAAAAAATTAAAAACTAAAAATAAAAACAGTTAGCAAGTGTACAAATAAATGAGACAGACAAGTGTGTGTGCATATGTGTGTTTATGTTTCTATTTGCATGTATGAGTGTATGCTTGTATGCATAAATGTGGAAGTGTGCATGTGTTTGTAAGTATGTGTGTGTGTGTGTGTGTGTGTGTGTGTGTGTGTGTGTGTGTGTGTGTGTGTGTGTGTGTGTGTGTGTGTGTGTGTGTGTGTGTGTGTGTAGATTGATCAACCATTGGGAGTAGCAGAGGTTTAGACATTTGCATACCTCTTGACTTCTTAGCTCAAGAAATCTGCATAAAACCTAAAGTAGATGGGAACAAATGTTCAAAATAGGAATATATTTTAAATACTGCTGTATTAAATCACAAAGTTGCTTGAATAATAGTTTGATGATGTGAGGTATTGCTAGCTATGCCAGGAGAAGTAGGTCAGTGGATGTATAACATATGCCAGCACAGCTAGCTGGAATTTTGTAAAGAATTATGTCATGTGTATATCAAACTGAGTTGTACAGACGCTTGTGTTGAAAAATGTATTTGTAAAGCTGCTTGTGTTACAAATGTACCAAAAGTGCGTCCTGCTGAGCAAAAAATAAACATACATGCATTATTGTAACTGTCTAAATACATATGTTTTAACAGGGGTGACTGGAAGAGAAGAGGTTCATCTCAAACTTTGAAAATAGTTTGGAATTAAATTACCTGGCTTAGGCCTTAAAGACTGTATCTTACAGTTCTCAATGCAGCCAGAGACAAAAAAGTCTGTACGAGGAAGCTTCCTACATTGTCATTGGGGTGAACTAATTGCTACTCAGGAAGAGTGGAGGTTTGAAATTGTTGTGTGACTTCCAGGAGCTGCAGAAGATCTTAGTGAGCCTCTGTGTGTGTGTATTATTGGCACATATGTGCTAAATCCTGACAGTTTCTAGTCAAGGGGCGAAACATGGGAACCAGAAGTCAGGTGACCAGATGTATGTGATGACATTTTGTGATTCATCACTAAAAAGATATTTTAATAGTAGATGAGACTGAAGTCTCATAGCACTCTGTTCATGGAACCTGACAAGGAAGAACCCCCTCACCTACTTCATCTTGCCTTGCTTTAGTAAGTAACAAGGGAATAGTAATTATTTAGATCAGTTAGGAAAATGTAGTAAGATTAGTTAAGTATTGTTTTCTGTAACTGTGTGAACCTGTCCACCTGTGTTATTTTTAATATTTCCTGTGCTTGAAACTCTGGTGTTTATTGTAAACAGATATTTAGTATTTTTTTGTTTTGTTATTACTTATTATTAAGAATATTTAAACTTTCATTGTGGTTGGTCCTTTAGAGAATATTTTAACCTTTGAGAGTGCTTATATTTATTTGGGACACTGTGGATACTCCTGGAAGCCTTACTGCATTAGCCAAACACTATCATTTGTATTAATGTTAATGTCACTCAGTATAATTGGATACACTTATAAGAGCCTTAGAGTAGTTGGCTTTTGGGATGTTTGGTGGGAGTGTAACTACCTTATAATCTGGGCAGAAGGGACCATAGCTAGTAAATCTGTGCAAGCATTTCACAGGTGTGTGTGTGTGTGTGTGTGTGTGTGTGTGTGTGTGTGTGTCTGTAAAAATCAAATCTCAAAGTGTGTGTGTGTGTGTGTGTGTGTGTGTGTGTGTGTGTGTGTGTGTGTGTGTGTGTGTGTGTGTGTGTGTGTGCATCAGCTACTTGGAGCAGAGACACAAAACACTGGTTTCACAGAGAGGGTGCTGGAGGACTTGGCTTGGACCTCAGCTGAGGACTCAGCCCTACAGCTGTGCCAGTGGGGAGTCTTATTGGGAATCTGGACAGAGGGAGAAACACAGACCTCATACTGTGTTGTTCCTTGTGTACTCTTAAGGGAAATTGTGCTTGATGCAGAGAGATACATCTGGAAAAAACTGGGTATATCTATTTTGTTCCAAGTGAACTTCCCAATCACTAAGGATTCAGGTTTCTTGATTACCCTCCCAGAGCAGGGAACGACACAAACAGGATTTGTGTTAGCATGCATTTTCTGAATTGCAAGTGTGTGTGTGTGTGTGTGTGTGTGTGTGTGTGTGTGTGTGTGTGTATATGAGAGAGATTGAGATCAATGAACCTCTGGCAGCAGCAGTAAAGATGCTCAAGAAATCTGGATAAAGCCTAAAACAAAGGAGGGACAGAGGCTCAAAAATAGGAACAGATATCAAATATATCTCTTATAAAATTATAAAGTTGCTTAAATAACAGGATTTTTGTTAGCATGAATTTTCTGAAGGAAATAAAGCCTGAAACTCAAATCTATGTCATTATTTAGTGACTTCATTTTCAAGCTGGGGTGAGCAGAAGGACAACAGTAGCAAGGCCACCTTATGGACCTGGGGCATGGCACACACTCAGGCTACGTACCATTGTCTGCCCAGCTTAACACTGATGTTAACATTTATGAGAGGGGCTTAGGATGAAGGGAAAAAAATGGCCATCTAGGATGATGGCACTACTCCCAGAACCTACCTCAGTTTTCAGCTGATTGTAAAATCCAGGACCCCCCCTCCCCATGAGCTGAGACCCTGGATAGTGAGTGCCAACTGGAAAAAAAAAAGAGAAAATAATTTATATGAAAGTGTGTGTGTGTGTGTGTGTGGGGGGGGGGGGGGGGTTGCAGCAGTATGAGAGCTGTGAGTACAAATTTGAAAATTCTAACTACACCCCTGCCAACAACAGTGCTGTTCTACTGCAGCAATAAATGGCATTCAGGTGTAATACTTCAAAAAAGGTAGCTATGGCAATGCACAGCAGCAGTAGCAGATATAAGCAATACAAAGAAAAATGGTGATAGCATACTGTGTTATGCAATGCACCATATAAAATAAAAGTAAAAGTATTCCTATAAAAACGTATGTGACAAAGCATTTCTGGTTAAACCAAACTTGTCAACAATAACAGTACCTAGTGTAATGCCCCTGCTGGTTATCTGAGTGTGATTAAGGTGGTAATACACCTCAGGGGGAATGGTTCTAAACTTGTGAACCACAGGTCTCCTTATACTTTCTTCATTCTGGTTTTATGACTTTGAATGATGGCAGCACATGTAAAGTGGAGTCTGTGGTCCAAGCTGGGCAGACAGGGAGACCCTGATAACAATCCACCTTCTTAGAGACTCATAACTGGTTAAGCTCTGGATGCATAAAAGAGGAATTGAGTGTAAAAAGACTGACATCTGTCAGGAGCTGGATGAGCACATGTCATCCCTGACAGGGATCTCCCACTCTAGGCAACAGTGGAACTGCTGTTATGATGACCTACAGATATGTAGGTCTGACCAGCTTGCTGAATAGCTTACTTAGGTAATGTTGAGAAGACCAAAGTTTTATAGGAAGTATTAATTATATTTTTTGGTCATGTTACACATAGGTTAAAAAAAAACTTTAAGGACATTGCATAATTGAAGATATTTGCTAGAAGAAACATGTTTACCTGCAAAAATGTATCTGTAATATTATTATAATAATGTAAAAGAAAGCATAAACATAGCTGTACACAGCACTACATCTGAATAAAAATATATGGAATGTTTATGTGCTAACCTAATTGTCCATATAAATATAAATGTAACATATGTATGAGAACAATAATAATCTGTGATGTCTATCACAAAATCAGAGATATACATCTGCAAGGGTACATGTACAACTACTAGGTCGCGTATTTAAATAGAAAGCAAAAACAAAACAAAAATTGCATTTCTGCATATTTTCTTTTAGTGCTGTATTACATTAGGTAATAGTTAAATCACAAGCAGACAGTTTGTGTATGCTAGAAAATTATTAGAACAATAATTGTAAAAGATAGACATTTTTTCTACAGTAGTAATTACACGCACAATATGACTGAACTCAGTCAGAGTGGAGGTGAGGGTTGGGAGGTTTGCAGTGTCAGGTGAAAATCCAATACATAACTTTACTGAGAAATGGCCAGTATTATTACTTCTTTATGCATTTTTTTAAATCATTTCCTTATATGCTTAGATCTCTTAAGAAAAAAATATCAAAGCACTAATTTTTTGTGCAGCTAAGGAAATGAAACTTTCTATGAATTGCTACATTTTTCCGTGTGTGTGTGTGTGTGTGTGTGTGTGTGTGTGTGTGTGTGTGTGTGTGTGAGTGTGTTCACCTTCTGGCTGAGCACAATTCACAGACGGTTTCAAGCAAAGCATAATTTTTTAAAAAAATCCACCAAAAGTTTTTCGATGTGTTTGTAACTTGCAGTAAAGGGAAGGAGAATATGCGAACATGACTATTTCAACAAATGCATAGTAAACAAATACTGCAGTGAATGCAGTGCCTTACCAGTAACTATTCTCATATAATAACCAAGGTTAAGGAAAAACATAAAATACAGGTAAACAAGAATTGTCATTTGTCTTCTCTATATAGCAGAGGAAGAAATCTCCTATAACAGTAGAGAGCAGGAATGAAGAACAAGGCTACTTGAAGAAGCTGGTAAGCATGAATAAAGTAGTAAATAGTATATAGTTGCAGTCCATAAGACTAAACACTCAGAAGAGCAAACACTGCTAGAGACTTGTTTTTCAGTCTTTTGGCTGTTTTCTGCGTGAGATCATGGAATGCCAGGATCTGGGAATTTGCCCATAGTCTGCTGCTGTATGATCTTGGAGTTAGGATATATAATTAGCAAGGGGTGTAGGGGGTGCAGGTGGACTTCCCCATGCAAAAAAATATTTTTTTATAATTTTTTATTCAGTCAGGTGACATTTCACTTAATGATGAGACAATCATCTCTATCTATCTATCTATCTATCTATCTATCTATCTATCTATCTATCTATAAATTCATATGTTCATAAGTAAGTACTAGGCTGGCTGCCTTTATAAGCCTTTTTAAGCCTAGCAAATTTCCCTTTTTTTGCTTGAATTAACCTGTCCAGTTTGGTTTGCTAGAGACTGGCCTTACCCATCCCATGTTCGATTATATATTACCCATAATAAGAATAACTGAGATCATGCCATAGATAATTTGAAGGACCCATGCATGGGAAAAGCATTTAGCAGCTGTCTCTGTGCGCACACACACACACACACACACACACACACACACACACACACACACACACACACACGTGTGTCTGATATTTTGTATTATTCTGTGCTGGGTATTGATGTTGCGTAAATAGTATTGTGACATTTATCTATTTATCCTTTGTGGACCAGGTAGTAGCATCTTTTTAGGGGAGACCAAACATGATGTGTTAAAAGTGATGTCTTGTAAATAATGTTGTAAATACTGTAGTTATAAATAACTTGAAAATAAACAAACAAAAAAAAGCACAGGTATCCATAACAATTTATGTGTGTGTTTATGTATATATATGTATGGACAGTTGTACTACACATTAGTGAAAATACCCAACGCTGACTGCCTAAATATCGACCACATATGGTTGAAAACACAGCAGTCAACACCACACTATGCATATACTGGAAAAACAACCTCAGCACATGCAATTTCAAACTTTTTAAAAAACAAAATAAAACATCATTTTTGTGGGGGGCAAGCTCCCTGTATCCCCATACACCCTGCTTCTTATATAGAGAGATTGTACAATTCTTGGGGAAAGGGAAGTTCCATTTCCCGGGGATTGTTGATCTTGCACACCTGTTTTCTAACTGTCTTGTCAGCCTGCAGTTGAATAGACAACTATTGACATTACACACACACACACACACACACACACACACACATGAGATTTTAACAAACAGCCATATGTGTGTGTGTGTGTGTGTGTATATATATATATATATATATATATATATATATATATATATATATATATATATATATATATGTATACATACATATGTGACATTGAGGGGATCTGTCACTTGAGTGAATGCTCTTGCTCTTTAAGAAAAGACATGCATGTCTCTGTATTAAGTGAAGAGCTTCCTTTAAACAGTGCTGTTAGCAAACAATTACCTGATAAGTTTAATTTATAAAAAAGATGGCTATGACCTTTGAGTTTTATATCCAGGTCTTGATTGAAAATGGTCAACAGATAGCCCACTAACCTGGTAAACAAATTATAAAATATATTTAAAAAACAATGTCATTAAGTAAGTAAATAAAAAAGGAAAACTGAAGATAAGTTTTTGCAGAGGTAGACCAGCAAACAGAATGAAAGAGAAAGGAGAGGGTAGTGTATCCTGAGAGGTGATGTCTAACTGCAGGAGGAGTTTTGCCCCTGAAACAGTGATTCTGGGAAGTGTGATGAGGAAGAGAAAACTAAAGAGCCTCATTCCAAGATGGCTGCCGACTAGACTAGTCCCTATCCTCAGAGCTCCTCACAGACCAGTATCATCTTTAATTTTTACAACCTGAGACAAATATTTTTCCTCAGTTTTTTTCATAAAAGGATTATACTAAGCTTTTTACATATAGCTGGAATATTTTTGGCTTTGGAATTTTTATTTTGGGTCACATTTTACCTCAGAACAAATTGTGGAGTTATCTGACTTGGGCACCTGCTGCATCAGACTTTTCCTGGAACTTGTCACCCTGGTAACAGCATCTATTCACTGGGCATGGCTACTAAATCGGAGTCTATGGATTCACAGACCACGAAGGCCAAATTCTCATCAGTTCACTCACCAGAAAAGATAACACTTCTAAAAGACTGAGAACTTCCAAAAACTCTTCTGAACCTGCCAAAGTAAGTAGCAAAGAATTAAATGACTCAAACTTTTATTTAGAAGAGTTAAAGCTAGCATTAAAGCCTATACAAAGTGCCATTCAGAACTTTACAGAAAAATTTACTGACTTTGGTGATACATTAAAAAATAAATGACAGAATGAGTATTATTGAAAACAATAACTCAGCTATGGAAATAAAAATTGAGACATTGGAAAATGATTTAAAGTCTAAAGATAAAACTATTTCTGAAATACAATCTAAATTGATAGACTTGGAAGCCAGAAGTCGAGGAACAACATTATCATTCGGGTTTACCAGAATCTTTTGATAAGAATGATTTGCTAACTGTGTCCAAAAGTATATTTGAGTCATTACTAAACTGTGAAGCATCTTCAAAAAACATAACTGTTGAGAGAGCACACAGAGCTCTACGTGCCAGTCAAGATGCTTCCTCACCAAGGATTATATATACAAAACTGCTAAATTTTCAAGATGCTTTTCAAATACTGCAAGCAGCCAAAAGTAAGAAACAGTTTGTATGGAAATCGCATAAGTTATCATTCTCACAGGATTTTCCACCTCAAATAAAACTAAATAGACAAAAGCTCTCTCCCTATTGTGCAGAATTAATCAAAAGAGGGATAAGATTTCGCATGTCTTATCCAAATACTTTGTCATTCACATTTAATGAAAAAAAATTTACTTGTTCTGATTCTAAGGGAGCAAAAGATGTTTTTTTCAAAGCATTCAAAAAGCTTCCGGATTCAATTTCCTAACAAGGTACATATTTGTCTGGATACAAAAATGTTGAAAGTATATATATATATTTCTTTTTTATATAGGTTATTTACATATAGTTAATGAGTTTAATAAATTGTGAAATATATTAATGTCAAAGGTAAACAAAAGGTGTATAAATACGTACACAAATGTGTTAACACATTCCTCCTTTTTCATCAGAAAACATGATGTGTCTTAGCTTACTTTGTGGTGAAATCACAAATATTAACATAGATTTCACCCTCTTAATAAATCTTGTGGTCCCCTTACTTAGTGAGATTTAATATTTATGCATAGTTCAAATAAGAACTTGCCAAGTGTTATTACAATGTTTATCTTGAAAAGACTACAATAATACAGAATATGCGAGGCATAAATTCTTCACAGACTGCCTCCGTCAAAAGTATGTACTGTGCATGTATATATAAACATAAATGTGTTTTTTTTTTCTCTCTTCTTCTTCATTTTTACTTGAAGTAATGGGAAAACGCATATTTGTTATGTGCCTGCATGTCTTATCTCACAAACAAGGTGCTGGTGTTTAAAATAGATTCAGCACTCCAAGTTACTTTCTGTTTATATTTATTTAAATAGCGTTCAAGCACTTTTTCTATTTAGGCAAACAAAATGCTTTGGTTTAGCTAGTAATTTTTTGGAGGGAAATACACAGACTCTCGAGACTGCTCCGAGAGAAAATCTTTTATCTAATACATCAACAGATGTTATCATTATGGCACGTATCACTATGCAGATACGGAGCTTGGCGATGACGTCATCACTCTAATGGTAAGCCCTGATGACTTGAGAAGCTTTTGTACAGTTATAGAGTGTATTTTCATTAAGATTATATGTTGGATAAGCGTGTTCGGTCTCCGTAGATCTTTGAGACATAGTTGCATGACACTGCTGGAGGGAGTGGGAGCGCTTGGGAGCGTATGTTCAACGAAGCTATAATGTTTGGATGCCTGTCAGCTTCACGCTTGTGACATATTCTGTTTGATTGTTAATTAAAATGTTGGTCTCCTTCATTGTCAGTTAGGAATGGGGAACGAGATCGAGGCAAGGAGTCTTGTTCGTTGAATGTTTATTTGTAATGCTCTAGCTGGCGGCAGTATGAGAAAGAATATTGTCATGTTTAGTGAAGGGGAATGGAGCGGCGAATATCATCACGCTTATGGTTGGATGGATGCATTCTTAGGAAAGGGGGTTGAAAGACAGGTACGTTTTCTACTATTATTGTTTTTAGTTCATGCGTCTTCTCTCTCTTCTTCTTTTTTCTATTGAGGTCTGCATCTTGATGGGAGGATCTTTGGTTGGCGTGTGCTGTTGTGGAGAGCATCACGGTGATTAGTGTCTGTGGCGAGTCGCTGCGGCTTATGGTGTTGGCTTGGTCCTGTTCTTGTGGGTTCGTGCTTTGGAGTTTCTGTTTAACATATGATTCTGTGTGCTCTTGGCGTCTTGGTTGACTTATATGGATTGGATGGAGTGAGGTGTTGGTTTCCTAGGCTAGGTGATCTTCCGCTTTCAAAGCTGGTTGGGCAGCTTTGTTAAGGGGTGCCGCAGTTTGTGCTCTGATTTGGTGGTGACGCTGTACTGATGTGTAGGGCTAATAGAGTGAAGTGTATGTTTCTTCTTTTTTCCTTTTCTTATGCAGTGTCGGTGGACCACTGACGCTAGGATGGTATGGTGGCTTTGGTGCTATTTGCGTTGAATGGGTGAAGTGCTAGCAAATTATCAACAGTTTTGTTACATATCAATCTATATGTTTGTTTTATTTGGATTTTCAAGGCATCGAGGTGACGTCATTGCTAGACCATATTCAGGAACCACTCACTCACCGAAATTGGGTTAATTTGATAATTTAGAAATATACACTATGTCATGGTAGGATGCTGTGTGATGGCTTGTTTTAGGCGTTTTGGGGTAGTGCGGTTTCTATAGTTTACTGCAGCATGTATAGAGCTCTTTTATGGGACACAGTTGGTATATGCAGTAGTTCTATTTGAGTTGCACGATGTTATCAAGTCTCAATTACTATTTGCAATATAGCTTGAATACCCTGTCAACATAGACAGGTGTAATACTATCTTCTAATTGAGGTTCAACAAGTCATGTGGGGATCTTTAAGAGGGGATCCAGGGTGTGATTTGATCGGACATGCAAACTCGGATGCTTGAAAAGTATTAGCGTGTTTATGCTTGTTAGATCAATTCAGAGTACCATAAACAGTACTCAAACACACATTTTTTCACTTATTTTGACATTTTTTAAGCAGGAAAGATGCTTGATATGGACCACATCTCTGAAGGTGGTAATGGGTGAAAGGCTTCATGTATAGATATCATTTATAATATATTTAAGAACATTATACAAAATACATGGTGCAATAAGTGTATTTTACTCATAGAAAGGTAGGTCTTTTAAAAGGAAAAAAAAGAAAAACATATAGCTTAAAGGAGGGAAGCAGGGAAGAAAGAAAGGAAAAAGCAAATAAAAATATGTGCATGTTAAAAGGCTACTGCTCTGTACAAAATGTTTTAATCACACAAGGGGCATAGCTATAAATGTTCTTTAGAAATATGATTCATTTGCTTACATTCTGAGTTAGTTAATATTGATGTGACCGTTCGCAAATATTATCAGAACAAAATATAAAGTTTATATTGTCAAATTATTTGTCTGATGTTAATGCAGTATGTTTATGACACATATATGTCTATACTAAGCTTGGTTAAAACTGCTATTTATCTCTGATATAATCAATATTAGTTTCTATAGCAACTATTGTTTATATGGGATAACACCAAACTTATTTTCATATATTTCATTTTTTTGTACATGGAAACATTTACATAAATTTGATTCTCTAACATCTGAAATACAAAATTGAGGAATATCTATAACAAATAATATTTTCTATTCAATAATGGAGCTTATACAATGAATAAGAGAGTAGGGAATGTGCATGTCGGACATCTTGATTTTAGTTAGATATGTAAATATGTTTGATAGTGTATTATCGTGTTTTGTTTAGTTAAACAATTATGCAAAGTTTACTATGTTGATACATTGCAATTGACATTGAAAATGTTAACCAAATTCACTTATATAATTCATTTTATTTTGTTTCTCTAGTAGGGTTAGGTGGCTAGGCACTGGGGTACTAGGGAAGAAATTTTTCCAATTCTTATAACAACCTTTTAGGTAGACAATATGAATCAGTATGACAGTTATGGGATATTGAGGTCTATAGCAAATATTTCATTTTTGTCAAATCTTAGACATATGTTATATATATATTCTTACTTAATAATATGACAATAAATATTGACTCATGGAATGTGAGAGGATTACAAAATAAGAACAAAAGATCTCTATTATTCCATTTACTTTTTAAATCAAAGGCTAATATTTGCTTTATACAAGAGACTCACTTGATTAAAGATGACTTTGATAAAGATAAAAAGAAGAAATGGATTAAAACGATAGTAGCAGCTGGTAATAGCACAAAATCAAGCGGGGTAGCCATTATAGTTAAAACACATTTCAGGGAACTATTTCAGAGATGAAATATGATGTGAACGGAAGATGGTGTTACATTATCTCTGGTTCACAACATTGATAAGCCAGTCATATTCTTTAATCTATAGCCCTTGTGAACAACAACATATCTTTTTATTCAAATATATAATATTTTATCCTCATTCAAAGATTATTATTTAGTACTGGGAGGGACTGGAATGCTATTATTAATCCTGACACTGATCGCACCAGTAGATCTTCCTCATACAATTTTCAAGCATCCATTGCCTTGGAAGAAATTATAATAGATTTAAACCTTATAGATCCTATTTCTCTTATAACACAGAATGATAAAAAGATTTTTCACATATTATTCAAAATGTTATAAATCTTGGTCAAGACTGGATTTTTTCCTATTTCAAATGATTTTACCCATAGGAAGTTAAATTACTCTATTGAACCTAGATTTTTCTGACCACTCTAGAATATCTCTTAGTATAAGTTTGGTCCCGCATCCAAAATTATTCTAATATTATAGCTGGACATTCAATAATTATTTCCTTTCAAAGGAAAATATACATAAATCAATAATTGAAACAATAAAAGAAACACATCTTAATTTACACGCATCAGATATCCCTTTAGACATACAATGGGCTGCATGCAAGGCAACTCTTAGGGGCATATTAATCAACAAAGCATCATATTTCAAAAAAATATAGAAATAAAGAATAAGAATTAAAATGAAAAATACAAAAATTGGAAAATCAGTAGAAAATAAGTTCCGTACAAAATAATCCTTCAACATATGAATTATTGTTGAATTCCCAAAAAATTATTGCTTCTGCATCAACATAACTACCATTTCAGAGCAAAGGTTATTAGCTACATACTCTGAATGGGCACAGGTTCCTTCTAAAGTGTTAGCCAGAATAATAAAAGGTAATCATTCCCTTCCTAGAATTTCGACATTAAATTATAATAACAAGAAATACAGTACAGATCAGGAAATTTTGCAGCTTTTACATCATTGTTCTCAGAGATATATTCAAAAGACAATAATCTTAGAAGTAAACAACACATAGTGAATTTCATCTTCTATTAAATTTCCTAGTTTAAATGAATTACAAAAGAACACACTTTCTGCCCCACTGACTATCAGAGAAATATCGGAAGCCATTAGTAGACTTAAAACTAGTAAATCACCGGGACCAGATGGCTTCACACCGAACACCAATTTTTTAAAACTTTCTCATCAGAAATTTCACCTCTTCTCTTAGTAATTTTAACCACATAATGATTTATGGTATATCTGATCTGTATTGGAATACCTCAAAACCATATTAATCTTGAAAAGAGACAAAGAAAAAATGATCCTAATAATTATAGACCTATCTCCTTGATTAATATTGATATCAAAATCTTAGCTTCAATACTTGCTTCTAGACTTAAAAATGTTTTACCATCTTTAATTTCTCCGGAACAAGCGGGTTTTATGTCACATAGACATTCGTGGGACAATACCTTGACAATTGATGCTCTTATTCACTTTGCCAAAAATGACTCAAACCCTATGTATGCATTAATTCTTGATGCTGCTAAGGCTTTTGATAGGGTTAATTGGGACTTCTTGTTTCATATCATGCTTTGTTTCAATATACCATCTACCTTCATAGACTCTATTAGAATGTTATATAAGAATTCTTATACTTTTCTTTATATTAACAGGAAAATATCCAAAATATAAAGATCTATAATGGCACAAAGCAGGGATGCCCATTATCGCCTTTTTATTTAATCTACATATAGAACGTCCATTATTATACATTAAGCAAAATACATATCATAATATCCCTAAAATCCTCAACACTAAAATATGTTTGTCCCTTTGCAGACGATCTTATATTATATTTTCAAACACCCTGTTCAGATCTTCCCAAACTAATTTGTTCCATTGAAAAATTCTCAGAGGTTTCTGGTTATCAGATTAACATTCAAAAAACATATATTCTTCCCATAAATCCACTTGCTCGTAAGTCATATAAGTTTCGATTTCACTTTTCGGATAGTTCAGAATTTCAAATATTTAGGGATTCATATAAATCACAATGGTCTCTCCACATTTCAAAATAATTTGGCTAAAATATGGTCATTGAATATACTTGACTTGAACAGATGGAAATTACTAAATCTATCACTTTTATCAAAAGCAGCTATAATAAAAATGAATATTCTTCCCAGATTGTTATTTCAATTCAATGCGGTGGATCAGATGATTCCAAAATCTTTTTCTCAAAAATCAATAAAACTTTGGCTAATTTCTTGTGGTTTCCTAAATCAGTAAGAATTTCTTATATTAAGCTAATCTTACCTAAAAATAGGGTGGTCTTGGTCTTCCCAATTTTCACCTATACTACTTGATTATCTCGGCAAACAAATTATTATCCATTTTAAATATAAAACTGTAAGTTTAATCAAAATTCTATTTGGACAGAATTATGGTATCAACATACTGCAATTAAAACATTAATCCATTAGCTCTTCCTTTCCTCTCATTGGAAGTAACGAATAAATTTAAAATTCCTAACTCTTTAAAACAAAAATTACTGCTTTTCAAGTCTTGGTAAAACTTGTAAATCTAGAAAATATATTTCAATTAATGCAACCTCTTCACTTAAATCCTAATATCATTTTAGACAATATTTCTTTTAATCTTTCAGATTTTCCCTTGATTAAAGATCTTACAGTTTGGGATCTAATGCAATACAAGAATGAAACAGTCTCTAATGTACTTAAAATTCTCAAGGTTAACATTAAATATCTAGTCATCTTACGTCAACTGAGAGATGTAATTAATGCTAAATTCCTACAAATCAAAATAGATAGCACTGATATTATCAACTATAAAGCGTTTTAAAAGTCCTCACACTCCCAGAGAAAATGCTGTCTAAATCTTATAATCTTATAAATCAAATAATTCATAGTGAGTGTCTCTTCTCTACTTATTGGGATAAACACAACTCCCATATATCTATAAATCAGAAACTCTCAGCTATCAAAAATACAATAGAATACTCCCCTTCAAAAATTTACACCCAACTAATGATAAACAATAATGCATACTTTACCCCTTCTAAGCTCAACAAATTTGATGCAAATAAATCACCCTCATGTTCTTGTTGTTCACACCTAATGCAGATCTTTTACATATCTTTTGGTCCTGTCATCATTCACACAAACTTTGGACCTCCCTAAAAGTCCGTTTACAAAAAATGGGTTATCACAAATCCACCTTATCTTGGGAGACTGCAATACTACACATACCAAATATTTACCTCTCTAAATTGGACATGCAAGTGCTAATATACATATGTTTACTCATAAAATTATATATCACACAAAATTGGTTAGATCGCACTAAACTGAATTGGAATAATTTTAAAATTCTAGCTCACACATACATCAGTGCGCAGAAATTGATAGTGAAGTGTCCCAAGAAGTTGACACATATTAATAAAGCTTTAGAAAAGGTGTTACATATTATTAATAGTGTATAGATGGCCACCCTCCTTATGAGATTTGTAGACCTCAGTCTCACTCATATCCTAATGCTTATTTTTTGTCTTAGCTCAATACTTATTTTGATATATTCTTTGGTTAACATTTTGTATATGATGTAGATAGTTAAGTGTATATTCTCAAACTGCATTGAGACAAAACACTCATCTTACTAAATTGTGTTATCATAAATATCTCCCAATGTTTCATTTTTAAATATGTATTCTACTATTGCTGTTGCTGTTATATTTCTGTATTGTTCAAAATTCAATAAAAAGTTTTTTGAAAAAAAAAAAACTAAAGAGCCTGAGACAAGCTGAAGATGGTCTGCTGAAGTATCCGGCCATGCAGAAGTTACCTGAATTCATTTTGAGACTAAACTTTAACTGGTATGAGAGGCAGCCAAATTTGTGTGGTACTTTATCTCATGTCCTAAAATAGTTTGTATGATTGAACTGTTATTTTGCATTTTGCTTTAAAACAATATTATATGGGCAAAGTACATCTGCTTTCATATTCCGACACCACAGGCGGGTGCCATTGGCAAAACTGAAATACAAATTTCAGTGCCATAAAGGATGCTGAAAACTGAGCAAAAATTTTCTCCAATTGAAGAGACATCAGCACTGTGGTGTGAAGTACACAGGTGGTGTGCCAATATGTTAACAGTATAGCAACTGTTTTAAATTATTGCTGCAGCCAAGGAGATGTTGGCAGGGACCGTGCTCATGGCTAAGCTGAAGAGATTTCCACCTCTTTAACAACTAAACAAGAAAGAAGATCTTGAGCCACAGCTCATGGACTTCAAGCAATATGCCCACCAGGAGGAATGGGGAAGGAGTGAACCCACTAGACTCTTCATTGTCCAGCTAACTACTGAATCATTAAAAGCCTCCAAGGACATGAAAGGGAATGGTTATCAGTATTATGATACTGTTAAGAAATCACTGTAAGCTCAAGCTGATGTTACCTCTGAGCCACGAGTTCAAAAGTTTCTTAGCTGAATATTTTCTTCTAACAAAGTGATATGATTGGAATTATGTGATTTAAAGCAAGCACTTGAAGTATGGTTAAATCCTACAGGTCATAATGCTTACAAAATCTAGAAATGCAAGTCAATGCAAAAGCCTTCGACACAATACCCTACTCGGGCATCATAAATAAGCTCACCAACTTAAATATCAACCCCTGTGTCACAAGATGGGTTGCAAACTGGCTCAGGGATAGAACCCACATAGTCAGAATAGCAGGTGCCATAGCAGACTCTAAACCAGTTACAAGTGGTGTCCCACAAGGCTCAGTCCTGGGACCTCTCTTGTTCGGTATATATTTCTCCGAAGTACAGGCTAACACGGGTGGACTATGGCTGACCAAGTTCGCAGATGACTACAAACTGGGTGCCATAATCGACTCTCCGGCTGACACAAGCATCCTCCA